>NC_053490.1:32380505-32448005 GCF_905171775.1 Rana temporaria
AATAGATTACATTTTTGCAAGAAAGGTGGCAGTTACTGGTTTAAAGAAAAAATGCATATTGGATTAAAATAACAAAAGCCCTCCAGCCAAAACTAGTTTAACCACTTCGTAAATGGGGCCAATTTTGAAACTCCTCTCCTACGTGTAAAAATCTACTTTTTTTGCAAGAAAATTACTTGGATCCCCCAAACACACGCACACATAATTATATACACACACAGTATCTCACAAGAGTGAGTACACCCCCTTTTTTATTATACCTTTTCATGTGACAACATTGAAGAAATTACACTTTGCTATAATGTAGAGTAGCAAGTGTACAGTAGAGATGTGCACAACAAAAAAAAATTGTTTTTTGTTTGGCCTCGTTCCGTAGATTCGCAATTTCGTAAGCCGCAATTTTTCCTATTCAGACCCATTCGTATTTTTGTAACAGTTTTATTTTCGTTTATACTGAATGAATCGTAATTCTGTCCAATTTATTTTCGCTGATTCGAAATTCGTAATTTTGTTAGATAATAATTTTAGTTTAATGGTTTCGTAATTTTTTACTTTCGTAAATACATTGTGGAGCAGTCATTTGCAATCTCGTATTTTAGTTTCATTTACAACACGCGGCTAATCCATATTAAAGCGGATGTGCCACGGGAAAATAATATTAAAAGCCAGCAGCTACAAATACTGCAGCTGCTGACTTTTAATATTAGGACACTTACCTGTCCTGGAGTCCAGCGCCGATCGCAGCAGAGGACGAGCGATCGCTCGTCTCTCTGCTGCTCCCCCCGCCATCCACGCTGAGGGAACCAGGAAGTGAAGCGCTGCGGCTTCACTGCCCGGTTCCCTTACGGCGCATGCGTGAGTCGCGCCCGCCGATTGGCTCCCGCTGTGTGCTGGGAGCCGAGTGTTCCCAGCACACAACGGGGGGGGGGGGGGGGATATGTGACGGAATGCCCGTGAATGCCGGGCCGGAAGTGGGTGCAAATACCTGTCTTTAGACAGGTATCTGCACCCCCCTCCCCCCTGAAAGGTGTCAAATGTGACACCGGAGGGGGGGAGGGTTCCGATCAGCGGGTGGAGAACCACTTTAAGATAGACTTTCTCTTAACCACTTAAGACCCGGACCTTAAGGCTAAAAGAACCCGGACAGTTTTTGCGATTCGGCACTGCGTCGCTTTAACTGACAATTGCGCGGTCGTGCGATGTGGCTCCCAAACAAAATTGTTGTCCTTTTTTTCCCACAAATAGAGCTTTCTTTTGGTGGTATTTGATCACCTCTGCGGTTTTTATTTTTTGCACTATAAACAAAAATAGAGCGACAATTTTGAAAAAAAATGCAATATTTTTTACCTTTTTTTGTTTTTGGGATTAACTTTATTGCTGTCACAAGGGGTGAACAACATCCCTTGTGACAGAATGGGCTGTGACAGGTCCTCTTTATGGAGAGATCTGGAGCCTATTTGACCCCAAATCTCTCTTCTGGCCTCCAATGCAGCCAATCAGACACAGATCGGTCTGATTGGGTGCTTTCCTGGCCACTAACGGCCAAGGTAAACAGAGAGGCGGAACCAGAAGTGGCGATATACTAGTTCACTTACTGTTTCTGGGGTCAGTTCCTCTCTGTTCCATACAGCCGATCGCATCGCTCCCAGGCTCCACGATCAAATGGTAGAGCCCGGGAGAGGCGGTGGCATAATGGCCTATTAGCATAGATCTCAATGCTGTTACATATTCCTTTGTCAAGTGGGCAAAAAGGTGTAGTTTATAATTTGATTGCCGTCTCTCTCGATTTTAGATTTCAATACGTTTTTTTTTTCTATTAAAATTCAGTAGGTCTGTAGTTAACGATTAATGTAGAAATACAATCTCTCAATTATAAAGATTAATCCAAATCGTTTCTCTTTCTTGCTCTCAATTTTGACGATTGTGAAACCAACCTATATGCACTCATTTATTTTACTGACCCGACAATCCACACAGATATATGGCGCCAGATAAAAACTAGGAGAGAGGTGGGGGGAAAAAAATAATAAAAATAGGATACAGAATTGCTTAACTGTAAGGACTGAGGTTTGACAAGAAGAGAAAGGTAAATATTTAAAGAGTATATGCCAGATAGAAATCTTTATTATCTACATATGTTAAATCAAGTCATTTTACAGCCCACCGACTCCCAAGAATGTCGCAATTCCCGTCTATACGCGGTCTTTAATTTTTCTTCAGGGAGAAGTGTAAAGAAAATACATTGTAGCAGAGGAAATTTAAGGTCAACAAAGCTGAACTGTATTGGAAAAGTTATGTCAAAGAAAAGCTACAAAAATGATAATGGCCAACAATTGAAGCATATCCTTAAATTGAGAGGTGCCAGGTAAGGTGGTGAGGATAGGACCCTATAGAAGGTTAAAAATGTACCGTATTTGCCGGCGTATAAGACGACCCCCTATTTTTGCAGGAAAAATGTTGGTTTTGGGATATACTCGCCGTATAAGACGAGGGGTAGCCAGAACAACCGCTGACAGGAACAGGAACAACCGCTGACAAACAGGCATTTTTCAAATCTCACTGTGCCATCCCATTCCATCACTGTGCCATCCCATGCCATCACTGTGCCATCCCATGCCCCCACTGTGCCATCCCATGCCCCCACTGTGCCACCACATGCCCCCACTGTGCCACCACATGCCCCCACTGTGCCACCACATGCCCCCACTGTGCCACCACATGCCCCCACTGTGCCACCACATGCCCCCACTGTGCCACCACATGCCCCCACTGTGCCACCACATGCCCCCACTGTGCCACCACATGCCCCCACTGTGCCACCACATGCCCCCACTGTGCCACCACATGCCCCCACTGTGCCACCACATGCCCCCACTTATTTTTTGCTGCGGACATCCATGTTTCAGGCTGCGGGCATCCATGATTCAAAAGCCGCGCCTATCACGGACGTCCTCTCGTCCAAGGATGAGAAGGCATCCGTGATAGGCGGAACACTGAACAGAGGGCCCTGCTGGGAAAATGAGGAAGAGGCGCGGCTTTTAAATCATGGATGCCCGCAGCCTGAAACATGGATGTCCGCAGCCTGACGGAGACAGATCCGGCGTATGAGAAGACCCCCGACTTTGGATGCATTTTTTTGCATCCAAAAGGTCGTCTTATACGCTGGCAAATACGGTATATGATTTATCATAGTTATAATTCCAACATTAATGTAGTACTGATATATTCGTTGAACTACACAAAATACATAGAATCACTCTCATACAGTGAGTGAAAAGTATTTGATCCCCTGCTGATTTTGTAAGTTTGCCCACTGACAAAGAAATGATCAGTCTATAATTGTAATGGTAGGCTTATTTTAACAGTGAGAGACAGAACAACAACAAACATATCCAGAAAAGCGCATTTCATAAAAGTTATAAATTCATTTGCATTTTAATGAGTGAAATAAGTATTTGATACCCTATCAATTACAACGATTTCTGGATCGCAGGGGTCTATACAGATAACGAGCAGAGATTAGGAGCACTCCCTTAAAGGAAGTGCTCCTAATCTCAGCTTGTTCCCTGTATAAAAGACGCCTGTCCACAGACGCAAACAATTAATCAGATTCCAATCTCTCCACCATGGCCAAGACCAAAGAGCTGTCCAGGGACGTCAGGGACAAGATTGTAGACCTACACAAGGCTGGAATGAGCTACAAGACCATCGCCAAGCAGCTTGGTGAGACGGTGACAACATTTGGTGAGATTATTCGCAAATGGAAGAAACACAAAATAACTGTCACTCTCCCTCACTCTGGGGCTCCATGGAAGATCTCACCTCGTGGAGTTACACTGATCATGAGAACGGTGAGGAATCAGCCCAGAACTACACGGGAGAATCTTGTCAATGATCTCAAGGCAGCTGGGACCATAGTCACCAAGAAAACAATTGGTAACACACTACGCCATGGAGGACTGAAATCCCGCAGCACACATGTTGCCCCTGCTCAAGAAAGCACATGTACAGCCCGTCTGAAGTTTGCTAATGAACATCTGAATGATTCAGAGGAAGACTGGGTGAAAGTGTTGTGGTCAGAGGAGACCTAAGCAAGCTCTTTGGCATCAACTCAACGTATTTAGAGGAGGAGGAATGCTGCCTATAACCCCCAAGAAAACCCATCCCCACCGTCAGGCATGGAGATGGAAACAACATGCTTTGGGGGTGTTTTTCTGCTTGGTGACAGGACAACTTCAACGCATCAAGGGACAATGGGCGGGGCCACGTACCTTCAAATCTTGGGCGAGAACTTCCTTCCCTCTGCCAGGGCATTGAAAATGGGTTGTGGATGAGTGTTCCAGCACGACAATGACCCAAAACACACGGCCAAGGCAACAAAGGAGTGGCTCAAAAAGAAGCACATTAAGGTCCAGGAGTGGCCTAGTCCGTCTCCAGATCTTAATCTTGTAGAAAATATGTGGAGGGAGCTGAAGGTTCAAGTTACTAAATGTCAGCCTCGAAACCTTAATGACTTGGAGAGGATCTGCAAAGAGGAGTGGGACAAAATCCCTCCTGAGATGTGTGCAAACCTGGTGGCCAATTACAAGAAACATCTGACCTCTGATTGCCAACAAGGGTTTTGCCACCAAGTACCAAGTCATATTTTGCGAAGAGGTCAAATACTTATTTCACTCATTAAAATGCAAATCAATGTATAACTTTTTTTTTTAAATGCTTGTTTCTGGATATTTTTGTTATTCTGTCCCTCACTGTTAAAATTAATCTAACCATTAAAATTATAGACTGATCATTTCTTTGTCAGTGGGCAAATGTACAAAATCAGCAGGGGATCAAATACTTTTTTTCCCACACTGTAAGTCCCTTAGCCGAACAGAGCTCACAGTGTAAAACTCCTTCCACACACGTCCACCCCACAGGTCAGTTGTGGTGAAAAATCTATTTACTAATTGAATTTTTTTTATTCGGAGCTTTAAAAGAACATCAGATCAGTAAGGGGGAGGGCTGAAATCATGACTAAATAATTATACATTACTTAAAAAAATAAGTTTGCCTTTAACCACTTCTCTACTTTGGTTGTTTTTCAGATTTGGTGTTTACAAGACTAAAACATTTTTTTTTGCTAAAAAATTACTTAAAACCCCCAAACATTATATATATTTTTTTCTAACACCCTAGAAAATAAAATGGCGATCATTACAATACTTTTTGTCACACCATATTTGCGCAGCGGTCTTACAAGCGCACTTTTTTTGGGAAAAAATTCACTTTTTTTAATTAAAAAATAAGACCGCAATAAATTTGGGCCAATTTTTTTATATATTGTGAAAGATAATGTTACGCCGAGTAAAATGTTACCCAACATGTCACGCTTAAAAATTGCGCCCGCTCGTGGCATGGCGTCAAACTTTTACCCTTAAAAATCTCGATAGGCGACGTTTAAAAAATTCTATAGGTTGCATTTTTTGAGCTACAGAGGAGGTCTAGGGCTAGAATTATTGCTCTCGCTCTAACGATTGCGGCGATACCTCACTTGTGTGGTTTTGAACACCGTTTTCATATGCGGACGCTACTCATGTATGCGTTCGCTTCTGCGCGCGAGCTCGTCGGGACGGGGCGCTTTAAAACATTTTTTTTTTTTTCTTATTTGATTATTTTTTACACTGGAAAAAAAAATAAAAAATTGATCACTTTTATTCCTATTACAAGGAATGTAACCATCCCTTGTAATAGAAAAAAGCATGACAGGTCCTCTTAAATATGAGATCTGGGGTCAAAAAGACCTCAGATCTAATATTTAGACTTGAATGAAAAAAAAAAATGTAAATTTTGTCATTTGAAAAAAATAACAAAAAATAGTTCTCTTTAAGACGCTGGGCGGGACTGACGTTTTGAAGTCACTTCCGCCCAGCAATGCTATGGGGACGGGTGGGGGCCATCTTGCCCTCACTCGTATCCCCACAGAGCAGGCTGAAGCACCCGATCGCCTCCGCCGCTACCGACGGCTCCGGTAAGCGCCGGAGGGCGCGGGAGAGGGGGGGGCCCCCTCCTGCCACCAACGGTGATCTTGCGGCGAATCCGCCGTGGAGACCACTGTTAACTTTTACAGGACCGCTCACACCAAAGATGGATACCTCGGTTGTGGCAGCAGCTGCTGCCGTTACCGAGATATCCATCTTTAAAGTGCCGCCGTATATAGTCGTAAGGCGGTCGGGAAGTGGTTAACATGTTTCATCCATATTCAGGAAATAACATGCAACGAACGAAGGAAGGAACCGGCCCCCACGCTTTCCCTGATCTGACAGCTAGCGGGGATCTTCTCTTCCGGGCCAACGGTCTCAATTTTTAAAAAACCTGGTAGAGTCGGCTGCATTGCTTCTTCACAGTCTTCTGTGAATGGAAAACTACAAGGTCCAGCAGCCTTTGGGGCTGCGGACTTGTAGTTCTCAATAAACGCCACGGCGCTGCGAGCGATGTGTTAGTTCATTGAGTCTTCCTGTCAGAATGAATCGGCTTTGTCGTACGAGGAAGCAGATACAATGACAGATCTGCAGGAGACCTGCATGGCATCAGTGATCTGCCGATTGCTGGTGTAATGCTTTACAGGTCCCTAAAACAAAAAGCAAAAAATGAACACATTTTCTACCTGCAAAAAAATGTGCATTTATTATTTTTTGTTAAAAGGTGAACTTATCCTTTAAGCATGTAACCAACAGCATTCAAACCACCCCCTCACTTAATAACTATGACTATTTTCTAAATCTGAATTTTTTATATATTTTTAATGTGGGGTACACATTATGAAAAAATGGGGTAAACAATCGTCCGATTTTCCTTGTAGTTTCACAGAAAATTGGAACTGGGTGAAAGAAAATTCAAAGTCCAGACCTAAATCCAATTGAGAATCTGTGGCAAGACTTGAAAATTGCTGTTCACAGACGCTCTCCATCAATTCTGACAGAGCTTTTGCAAAGAAGAATGGGAAAAATGTCCCTCTAGATGTGCAAAGAGACATCCCCAAAAAGACTTGCAGTGAAAGGAGGTTCTACAAAGTATTGACCTGGGGGGGTGGGGGCTGAATACAAATGCATCCCACACTTTTCACATATTTTTTGTAAAACATTTTGAAAACCATTTATCTTCCCCTTCACAATTATGTGCTACTTTGAGTTGACCCATCACATAAAATCCCCAATTAATTTTTTACGTATCGTATTTATCGGGGTATAGCGTGCGCCGGCGTATAACGCGCACCCCAAGTTTAGAAGGGAAGTTTAAGGGAAAAAAAACTTACATTTTGCATGTCTTGCTCGGCGTCCATCAACGGCCTTGTCCGGCATCCGTCTGCGGCCTTGCGCGGGGTCCGTCCAGCATTGTCGGTGTCCGTCTGCTGTCTTGCCCGGCGTCCATCAGCGGCCTTGTCCGGCGTCCGTCTGTGGCCTTGTGCGGGATCCGTCCAGCCTTGTCGGTGTTCGTCTGCCGTCTTGCCTGGCGTCCATCGGCGGCCTTGTCCGGCGTCCGTTTGAGTTTGGCGCCTCGGTCGAGCTGTGCAGAGCCGGATTTCCGGTCTGCTCAGCTTCTCTCGGCTCCTCTCGGTGTGGCTGCGGGCGTGGCAGAGCCGAGTGCCCAGTACACTCGGCTCGGTCTTTGTCGGCGGCGCTCTGAGACAGCCGACAAAGACAGGATCAGCGTATAACGCGCACCCACGATTTTCCCCTGATTTTAAGGGGAAAAAAGTGCGCGTTATACGCCGATAAATACGGTATTTGGTTGTAACATGACAAACTGTAAAATTTCAAGGGGTACGAATACTTTTTCAGTGCACTGTAATTTTATCCATGTGTATTACAGTTTTGAAGACCTTGTCGTAAATGTACATGGGGGGTCACCATATCAGCTCCTTACATATGCAGACTCTGGTAGGCTTGCATTGAAGTAAGAAGATCTGGTAGCAGACAGAATCCGATTGTAATTTGGTAATAACAACCTTGTCATTTGTTTGAAGTGCGAGATCGACCAACAACTTCTCTTTAATCCCAAAACCAGCATCTGATTTGGGGCAGGGAATGGTGCTAGCGGTCTATGTACAGTTATTGGCACTATGTGAAAGGATGAAATAAATACATAAAGTACTTCGGGTTTTTATTTTTTTGAATGGCTGCACGACTTAATCTCCCTGATGCAGCTCTGGTAAGCTGAGGTCAGAGCTTCATTTTTATAACCTTGGAAGCTCCAACACAACATTCCTCGCACCGGGGTTCGAAGAAAGGTTACTCCAAGCGTCTGGTGAGCCTGCAGTACAGGTGTAGGGATCCCATTACGCTCCAATGAGCAGGAACCCGACACAGTCAACCACCTGAGACTAACTATTTTTTTTTTCCCCCCTTCACCTCTCATTGTCAAAGTATCAGGTTGTGCTGAGAAACAGAGAGAGTCCAATATAAATACGGTTTGTCAAAATCTTCAGGGTGATGGTATGGGGAGCTGGAGGCACCTCCGTTTAAAAGCCGACAATTCTGGGAATAAATGACCTCACTAGATGATTAAACCACAGAACCTAGAAGGTCATTATACGAGTCCAGACGCGCAGGATGAGGTGACGTGGTAAAGGTTACTGACTAGATTTTACAAGAATGGAAAGATAGCTCACTATGGGGACCAGACCCGATGGCAAAAAAAATAAAACCGACGACTCGCGCAACTTGAAGTGCACAGGCAGGGTGCTTTTTGGCTCAATAACAAAAAAGGAAACGGCAGCCATTCGGGGCAAATCACTAACGTAAAGTCAGAGAAAAGTATTACTAGTGCCAAATTTTATGCTATGACTAAGCACTGATTGTTTGTGCGAAACGTGTCAGCTTTTTTACCCCACTGCTTGCTGTGCTTTGTAGTGCTTTTTATCCTTTTTACACCAATAAAGGCTACCTTTTTAGGTTCATTTTGGTGTGCGGCTGTCCATGAATACTTTTCATTGATTTTTAGGGTTGTCCCTATACCGATACTAGTATCGGTACAGATTCCGAGTATTTGCGGGAGTACTTGTACTCCCGCAAATGCCCCCGATGCCTCATCCGATACTCCCCCCCCCCCCCAACCCGCCGCCTGGTTAATACGGGCGGGGAACATTACAGCTTTCATTTGAATAGCTGTAGTGTTTCCCGCCGCGCATAGACACTCCCCCTTGCTCGGGTGAACTGTCCAATCCCGAGCAAGGGGGAGTGTCTATACGCAGCGCGTCGCGAAACACTACAGCTATTCAAATGAAAGCTGTAATGTTCCCCGCCCGTATTAACCAAGCGGCGGCGCGGCAGCATGTAGGTAAGGGGGACATGGCTGCATCTGAGGGACGGACATGGCTGCATCTGTGGGGACGGACATGGCTGCATCTGTGGGGACGGACATGGCTGCATCTGTGGGGACGGACATGGCTGCATCTGTGGGGACGGACATGGCTGCATCGGTGGGGACGGACATGGCTGCATCTGTGGGGACGGACATGGCTGCATCTGTGGGGACGGACATGGCTGCATCTGTGGGGACGGACATGGCTGCATCTGTGGGGACGGACATGGCTGCATCTGTGGGGACGGACATGGCTGCATCTGTGGGGACGGACATGGCTGCATCTGGGGACGGACATGGCTGCATTTGGGGACACACATGGCTGCATTTGGAGACACATTTAAAAAAAAAGTATCGGTATTCGGTATCGGCGAGTACTTGAAAAAAAGTATCGGTACTCGTACTCAGTCCTAAAAAAGTGGTATCGGGACAACCCTATTGATTTTTTGCCTTGTGCATTGCCAGCACCCATGGTCTTTTGAGGAGGACATTGATTGCTTATTGCATTTGCCTGGAGCGGCGGTCTTTTTTTCGCCAAATTTATGCAGCAATCATCTCAGTAGAATAAAAAAAATTAAAAAAAAAGCAGTTTTGATTTACCGTAAAATTAATTTCTTGGGAGTTTATTAAAGTGGATGTAAACCCAAATTTTTTTTTTTTTGGTGTCACAATGTAGAGAATAAGATTTCCTATCATGTGCCCAGTCTTGCCACACAAAGTTAATCCAGCTCTGAGCAATCCTCTTTCATTGTTCAGTGAAAATTAACAGACTTCCAGATAAAAACCTGTCCAAATAAAAAGTCCTTTCCGTCCCCCTGCTTCGAGTGACATACATTACCTCTCACAATGAACTGTGGATCACCCCCCATATTATGATAAACATCCAGGAATGTGCATGTGTCCAAGCTAGTGCACAAGATATGTAAAAACCCTGTCACTCAAAGCAAGGGGAGGGAAAGGACTTGAGGGAATAGAAGTAATTCTGAGACAGTTGGGGTTATGCTGCCTACAGGTGATTGGATGCTGGTAAACAAAGCTGAAGACATCCAGGTATAACCCCTCCCATTCCCAGCATGCTCCAGTTTTGTGGAAAAACATTACAGTGGAACCTCAGATTACAAGCATAATCTGTTGCAGGAGAATGCTTGTAATCAAAAGCACTCGCATACCTAAGCGAGTTTCCCCATAGAAGTCAATGGAAATGATGATATTTGTTCCACATTTACTTCTATGGCACGCAATACGGCATGTGGCCAGAGGTGGGGGAGCGCCAGAGAGACTCTGAAATACTTGGAGACCACTCGGCTGCACTCGGAAACTACCGTATATACTCAAATCTAAGCCAGACCAAATATAAGCCGAGGCACCTAAATTTACCACAAAAAAATGGGAAAACGTATTGACTCAAGTGTAAGCCTAGGGTGTCCATCTGCATGCCTCACTGTGCCCATGACAGGACTGACATTTAACATGGGAGTCTTTGGAAGGGGTGCCCAGCTTTGAAAAATCGGTGCTCCTCAGCCGTAGGTCCCCCAGACAACAAACTTTGCACACTTGTAGAAGAAGAGTGGGGCTACATGTGTGCCAAGTTCCGGATCCAAGGGACCTACGACCGGCCGGTACCGCGTCCCCAAAGTCACCACAGAAATCACCATTTAACATTGGAGTCTATGGAAGGGGTGCCCGGCTTTGGGAAAAAAAAACAAAAAAAACGGTCCTCCCTGGCCCTAGGTCCCCCGGACAACAAACTACATGTGTGCCAAGTTTGCCGTGTCCCCAAAGTCCGGGAGATCAGGCGCAAAAAGGTACTCGAGTATAAGCCGAGGGGGGGAGCATTTTCAGCACAAAAAAAATTAGCTGAAAAACTAGGCTTAAAGTGGTAGTATACTCTGTACTACCACTTTTACCTACAGGTAAGCCTATAATAAGGCTTACCTGTATGTATAAAGAATATCTCCTGAACGGTTTAGGAGAGATTCCCCTCGCAATGCATCGGCAGCCGCCGGACCTTGCCGGAAAGAAATTCTCCCGCGCGCATGCGCGGGAGTGACAACGCCGCTCCAGCCACTCACAGCGCTGGAGCGGTGATACCCGGAAGACATGCCGAGGCAAGATGACATCTCCCTCGGCGTGGACTAGGTAAGTTCCCTACGCCTCGTTCCAAGGTAAGTACGTCATAATGAGCTAGCATGCGGTGCATACTAGCTCATTATGTCTTTTGCCTTTCAGGTAGGTTTAAAAAAAAAAAAAAAAAACACACAAGAACAGGGTTTACTACCACTTTAAACTCGAGTATATATGGTAAGTATTTCCGAGGGGCTCTGGCACCCCCACACCTCTGGCCAAATGCGGTTCTGCAGGCTTGAATCCTGCTCATTATGCAAGACAACACTCGCAAACCGAGTCAGGATTAAAAAAAAAAAAAAAAATTGCTTGTATTGCGAAACGCTCGTTAACCGAGTTACTCGCAATCCGAGGTTCCACTGTACACACCTCCAGGGCGGCCGCGGTCCCGATTGCAGAAGGGTCCTGTGCGTCTGCTGGTCCTTTTCTGGTGCAAATTCAGGCAAAAATATTGACCCGGTTCGCACCTGAAATAGTGAACAGGAATGCATCAGACCCCCTGCTGGGACATGCGACTGAAGCTAGTGTGAACCCAGCCTTAGCCCTGGTTCACACTGGGCTGCGGGAGTGAAGCCGTGCGAGTTCAGCTGAACTCGCACGATTTCAATCCCGCCGGCAGTCCCGATTTCGGCCGCGATTTAAGAGACATCTGTAAATCGCGGCCCGAAATCGCAAAGGAACTACTTTTTGAAATCGGTGCAGCGCCGCAGATGCGGTGTTGCACCGATTAGGACTGTGTCGTTGCCGACAATTGCCGGCAAATGCCGCCGATTTGAGATGCGATTTCACATGTGAAATCGCATCTCAAATCGAAGGAAATCGTACCCAGTGTGAACCTGGGCTCAGTGAAGTAGTAGAATGGACAGTACAGGCCGCACACACACACCAATATGGCCAACAATCAAGCAATTTAGAAAGAGCAAATGTGGAGATTGTAGCTAAACTTTTCTCCCGATAGCAGATGAAAAATGGTGGCTTAGAAAGGATATTCCCCTTAGAGAGTGTAAAATACCTGAGCTATGTTTTTGTTGAGAAGGTATACTCCGTAGTCAAACTGCAGCTTTTCACCTCCTTTGGGATACAAAGGAAACCTGTAAAACCAAAAACAGAAGCAAGTGGTGAAAAAGTTATAAATCTGCGATAAGGAAAATATATTTTAGGCAAATGTTTCAAATAGTTAAGGGGGGACGAGTACACCGGCAGATCACTCTCAAAAATACGCTTAATGGCTAAAAGTTTATAGAAACCCAACGATCACATACATTGTACTGCCAAAAGTATTGGGACACCCTTCCAACTCATTGGATTCAGGCGTTCCAATCACCTCCATGGCCACAGGTATATACAATCAAGCACCTAGACATGAAGACGGCTTCTACAAACATTTGTGAAAGAATGGGTCGCTCTCAGGAGCTCAGCGAAATCGAGCGTGGTACCGTGATTGGTTGCCATCTGTGCAATAAAGTCCATCCATGAAATTTGCTCGATATTAAATATTCCACCGTTGACTGTTAGTGGTATTATAACAAAAGTGGAAGCAACTGGAAACAGCTACTCAGCCACGAAGTGGTAGGCCACGTAAAACGATAGAGCGGGGTCAGCGCATTCTTAAAGTGGAGTTCCACCCATAAATATAACATTACATCAGTAGTTTTAAAAAAATGTCATTAGTCCTATAAGAATTTTTTTTTTTTTTAGATGCCTTCAAAGTGTTGTTGCTAGGCAGAATAGTTAATCTTCCCACTTCCTGCACCTAGGTGCTTAAGCTTCCTAACCTACACCGCACAGACTCCTGGGAATGTAGTGGGTGTAACTTTCCAGGAGTCTGTGCACTCCCCAGTCTCAAAGAATCATGTGACTTGGACAGCACAGGTGCTGAAACCTAATCTGACACTGCTTGTGCAGCACTGAGCATGTGCGAGATTTGCAAGGCTGAAATCCAGGAAGTCATACAGTCTGGCTTCATGATGCCCACACTTAAGATGGCCCCAGTCAATTTATATTTTATAAAGTCTCTAAATGCTGTAACAACCTAACAAAATGGACCTTAGTGTATTACAGGGGTATTTATATTTAAAAAGTGAAATTGTGGCCGGAACTCCGCTTTAACAAAGTGGAAGCAACTGGGAACAGCCACGTAAAACGATAGATCAGGGTCAGCGCATGCTGAAGCTCACAGTGCGCAGAAGTCGCCAACTGTCTGCAGAGCCAATAGCTACAGACCTCCAAACTTCATGTGGCCTTCAGATTAGCACAACAGTGCATAGAGAGCTTCATGGAATGGGTTTCCATGGCCGAGCAGCTGCATCCAAGCCTTACATCACCAAGTGCAATGCAAAGCGTCGGATGCAGTGGTGTAAAGCACGCCGCCACTGGACTCTAGAGCAGTGAGACGTGTTCTCTGGAGTGACAACACATCACGCTTCTCTGTCTGGTAATCCGATGAATGTGTCTGGGTTTGGCGGTTGCCAGGAGAACGGTACTCGCCAGTTTGGTGGAGGGGGTAAGTGTGGTGGAGGGGGGTAAGTGTGGTGGAGGGGGGTAAGTGTGGTGGAGGGGGGTAAGTGTGGTGGAGGGTGGGGGAAGGAAGTGTGGTGGAGGGGGGGGGGGGAAGGAAGTGTGGTGGAAGGGGGGGGGGGAAGGAAGTGTGGTGGAGGGGGGGGGGGGGGGGAAGGAAGTGTGGTGGAGGAGGGGGGGGGGGGGAAGTGTGGTGGAGGGGGGGGGTAGTGTGGTGGGGGGGCGGGGGGGGGGAAGTGTGGTGGAGGGGGGGGGGGGGGAAGTGTGGTGGAGGGGGGGGGGGGGGGAAGTGTGGTGGAGGGGGAGTGTGGGGGGGGGGGGAAGTGTGGTGGAGGGGGGGGGGGGGAAGTGTGGTGGAGGGGGGGGGGGGGGGGAAGTGTGGTGGAGGGGGGGGGGGGGTGGGGGGGGGGGGGGGGGAAGTGTGGTGGAGGTGGGGGGGGGGGGGAGTATGGTGGAGGGGGGGGGGGGAAGGTGGTGGGGGGGGGGGGAGTGTGGTGGAGGGGGGGGGGGGGGGGGGGGGGGGGGGGGAGGTGGGGGGGGGGGGGGGGAAGTGGTGGGGGGGGGGGGGGGGGTGGGGAGGGGGGGGGGGGAGGTGGTGGGGGGGGGGGTGTGTGGAGGGGGGGGGGGGGTGGGGGGGGGGGGGGGGTGGTGGGGGGGGGGGGTGTGGGGGGGGGGGGGTGTGGTGGGGGGGGGAAGTGTGGTGGAGGGGGGGGAAAATCAGTGCTTGACCTCACAAATGGGCTTCTGGAAGAATGGTCAAACACTCCCATAGACACACTCCTAAACCTTGTGGACAGCCTTCCCAGAAGAGTTGAAGCTGTTATAGGTGCAAAGGGTGGGGCAACTCAATACTGAACCCTACGGACTAAGACAGGGATGCCATTACAGTTCATGTGTGTGTAAAGGCAGGTGTCCCAATACTTTTGACAATTTAGTGTATATAGCTTATCAGACATCTGATTTCCAAACCATGGGCATTAATATGGAGTTGCCCCCGTTTGAAGCGATAACGAGCTGGATTCCTTTGGGAAGGCTTTCCACATGTTAGAGCGCATCTGTCAGAATTTGTGCCCCTTCAACCAAAAGAGCATTTGTGAGATCAGATACTGATGTAAAGCGAGAAAACCTGGCTCACAATTGGTATTCCAATTCATTCCAAAGATGTTCAATAGGATGGTCGCCGCCGGGCACACGCGATCGCTCGTTACAGAGCGGGGACCGGGAGCTGTTTATGTAAACACACAGCTCCCGGTCCTGTCAGGGAGAGAAATGCTGATCTTCTGTTCATACAATGTATGAACAGCGATCTGACATTTCCCCATGTCAGTCCACCCCCCCTACAGTTAGAACACACCCAGGAAACATACTTAACTCCTTCCCCGCCAGTGGCATTTTTATAGTAATCAATGCATTTTTTATAGCATTGATAGCTATAAAAATGTCAATAGCCCCAAAAATTTGTCGAAAGTGTCCGCCATAATGTCGCAGTACCAATAAAAAAAAAAAAAAAAATGCTGATCGCCGCCATTACTAGTAAAAAAAATAAAAATATATTAATAAAAATGCCATAAAACTACCCCTACCACTATTGTAAACGCTATAACTTTTGCGCAAACCAATCAATAAACACTTATTGCGATTTTTTTTTTACAAAAAATATGTAGAAGAATACGTATAGGCCTAAACTGAGGAAAACAAAAGTTTTTTTTTTATATATATTTTTGGGGGATAATTATTATAGCGAAAAGTATTTTTTTTTCAAAATTGTCGCTCTTAACCCCTTCAGCGCCCCCTTGTGGTTAACTCCCAAACTGCAATTGTCATTTTCACAGTAAACAATGCATTTTTGATGCATTTTTTGCTGTGAAAATGACAATGGTCCCAAAAATGTGTCAAAATTGTCCGAAGTGTCCGCCATAATGTCGCAGTCATGAACAAAAATCGCTGATCGCCGCAATTGGTAGTAAAATTTTTTTTTTTTTAATAAAAATGCAATAAAACTATCCCCTATTTTGTAAACGCTATAAATTTTGCGAAAACCAATCGATAAACGCTTATTGCGTTTTTTTTTACCAAGTTAGAAGAATACGTATCGGCCTAAACTGAGGAAAAAAAAGTTTATATATTTTTGGGGGATATTTATTATAGCAAAAAAGTAAAAAATATTGAATTTTTTCTCAAAATTGTCACTATTTTTGTTTATAGCGCAAAAACTAAAAACCGCAGAGGTGATCAAATACCACCAAAAGAAAGCTCTATTTGTGGGAAAAAAGGACGCCAATTTTGTTTGGGAGCCACGTCGCACGACCGCGCAATTGTCTGGTAAAGCGACGCAGTGCCGAATCACAAAAAGTGCTCTGGTCTTTGACCAGCAATATGGTCCGGGGGTTAAGTGGTTAAGGTAATGATGTTACCAGATACTTAAAGCAGGTCGCTGGATGTACATGGGAGATATATGGAAGATATATGGGAGATATATGGGAGATAAATGGGCGATATATGGGAGATAAATGGGCGATATATGGGAGATAAATGGGCGATAAATGGGCGATATATGGGAGATAAATGGGCGATAAATGGGCGATATATGGGCGATAAATGGGCGATATATGGGCGATCCCAATGGCAGCTACATTCAATGTCTGGTTTTGGTTTAGTAGTTACAAGATGACCACAGGTACACTTTAACAATCCCCATGTTCCCCCCCCCCCCCCCATTTATGGCATATCGCTCAGAGAAATTGAAGAAACCAAAATCTCATTTCGATTTGCGCTCCGATATCAGGTATCTAACCTGATCTTGCCTGCGCAGTATAGCGCCACTGCTTAAGTACCCATAGGTTTTTGTAAGCTAGTTAGACTTTTACTGTCACATTAAACTGCAAAGGATCTATGCTTCATAAACTGCCCGTCATACTTGGGCAGGTTATAGGAATCAGAGCATCTCTATACTGATGCCAAGTGGTTTATAAAGAGGGACTTATGTGGCGGCGGCGGCGGCCCCGCTCCAGAGGAGACCGCTCTTATAGGTTCACAAAGAAGAAAACTCTACTGTGCTCTCAGCCACCTGCCATTCAAACCGGCTTGGAAACCAAACTGCCTGCAAGAAAACCTTTTAACAACTTTCAGCTGGATTTAATTGCGCATGAAACATGTGGCTTAAATCCTACATTTCTGCTAATCAGTAATTTGCCCGTCCACCAGAAAATTATAGATTTTTTTTTTTTTTTTTCATAATTCATTCAAGGCAAGACGGGGCAATACAGAAAAACACATGAATGTTAACAGTCAAATATCAAAAAGATGATGAATGTGGTCCATTGTTACCAAAGCTAGGGAGTTTTTTTTTTTTTTTTTTAACATCTCTAGATTTTTTTTTAATTCTTTTTGGAATAAGTTTTTGTTGGGTTAAAAGAATACAACGATGGAAGACCATGCAAAAAAACGACTCGCAAGTACATCACAATGTTACTTAAAGATTGTGGGTGTTGCTCTATAGCAGGGGTCTCCAAACTGTGGCCCGAGGGCCAGATGTGGCCCTTTGCTAGCCTTTATCCGGCCCTTGGGGCACTATTCCTAATACTTACCCCCGACAATCGGGCACTCTCCCCCACCGACACCAGCAATGGGGCACTCTTTCCCTCCCACCGACACCAGCAATGGGGCACTCTTTCCCTCCCCCACCGACACCAGCAATGGGGCACTCTTTCCCTCCCCCACCGACACCAGCAATGGGGCACTCTTTCCCTCCCCCACCGACACCAGCAATGGGGCACTCTTTCCCTCCCCCACCGACACCAGCAATGGGGCACTCTTTCCCCCCCCCCACCGACACCAGCAATGGGGCACTCTTCCCCCCCCCACCGACACCAGCAATGGGGCACTCTTTCCCCCCCCCCCCACCGACACCAGCAATGGGGCACTCTTTCCCCCCCCACCGACACCAGCAATGGGGCACTCTTTCCCCCCCCCACCGACACCAGCAATGGGGCACTCTTTCCCCCCCCCCCCCACCAGCAATGGGGCACTCTTTCCCCCCCCCACCGACACCAGCAATGGGGCACTCTTCCCCCCCCCCACCGACACCAGCAATGGGGCACTCTTTCCCCCCCCACCGACACCAGCAATGGGGCACTCTTTCCCCCCCCACCGACACCAGCAATGGGGCACTCTTCCCCCCCCCCCCCCACCGACACCAGCAATGGGGCACTCTTTCCCCCCACCGACACCAGCAATGGGGCACTCTTTCCCCCCCACCGACACCAGCAATGGGGCACTCTTCCCCCCCCCCCCACCGACACCAGCAATGGGGCACTCTTCCCCCCCCACCGACACCAACAATGGGGCACTCTTTCCCCCCCACCGACACCAGCAATGGGGCACTCTCCCCCACCGACGGGGAACTCTTTCCCCCCCACCAACAGGGCACTATTTCCCCCACCTACACCAGCGATGGGGCACTCTTTGCCCCCAACTGACACCAGCGATGGGGCACTCTTTGCCCCCCACTGACACCAGCGATGGGGCACCTTTCCTCCAACTGACACCATTTATAGGGCACTTCTCCCACGATAAAAAATTGGGCACTACTCCTCCTCCTGATACCAATGATGGGGCACTATCCCATTCCGATACCAATTATGGGGGAATATACCTCCCAATGACACAAACGATGGACACTACTCCTCCCCCTAATACCAAAGATGTCATTGTTTTCCAAAAACTAATGACAAGACATTTTCTACCCCCAACAGTCCGGCCCTCCTAAAGTCTGAAGGACAGTAAACTGGCCCTTTGTTTAGAAAGTTTGGAGACTCTATAGTAGGCAGCTAAATAAGACCAAGAAAAAAAATCATTGTCAGGATCAGAGACCCTAGAAAAAGGCCCATAGAGTGGAGAGACAGGAAGGAAAAAGAAGATATACGTGTAGTGAGGGTAAGGGGGTGCACAGCCAGGCGCACCAGGCTCCAAGGCACAGTTGTTATTGGCACTCAAATTAGCTCTAGACCAGTGGTTCTCAATTCCTGTCCTCAGGACCCCCTAACAGGCCAGACTAAGGCTCTCAAAACCTAGGGGGTTCCCAACAGGGATCCTCGGGTTATCAATACCCCCCAAATAGGGTACCCCCAAATTATTATCACAATATGACATCTAGACCTTTAGGGCCAAGACCCCAGGCAAGGGGTTGGCAAACAGGGGCTCCTGTGGACAGAGGCCACTTCCCGGATAATACCGACAACTGGCGTCAGGGCCCAATAGGAGAATCTGAATATCCATCTCCGGCTTATTTCCAACCGGAGTCTGGATTAGGTTGGGATTACAACATACCTGTTTCTAATGCTTTTTTCCCCACTAAGGGACAGGGAGGGACCAGAAAGATATCAGGCGCCTGATGCTTCCATTTATAATGTGCCAGCTGAGGGAGCTTGGTACGCACCCCCACCTTCACAGTACCATGATGCCCCTTCTCTATCCGGTGCTTCCGTTGCCCCGAGTGGATCCTTTAATTGGGGTTTTCACAGACCCGGCCAGGGCACCAAAAGGTTGGTAGAAAGAGGAGAGGAAACAGAGGGGGGAGGAAACACAGGGTCCAAACGCCCCAAAACGTAGTGGGGAGGGGTATTTTTAACCTTAGTACCAAAACCTTGACAGACTCAGAAAAACTTTTATTAGATAAGGGGTTGAAATATGCACCCCCACAAAGTCTTAACAGGTTTGGTACGTATATGGACATACACAAATTTATTAGAAAGATCCATATAAAAAAGGTATATGGCTGGAATTACTCCAACTGATCGACAGGTATCCAATGGCTAGGTCCATTCAGGCCTTGCTAATTCTTCTTTGTTTAACCCTCCGGGTGGAATGGCACCATCTCTAAGAACGTTTAGGGATGTCTTACTGAGGGACCTGGAGGTTATGGAAATCAAGAAGGCTAAACTTAACAAAGCTCTGCAGGAGGGATTAGATTCCCTTTGTAAAAACAAAGATTTGATTATTCGACCAGCGGATAAAGGGGGGGGTATTGTGGTGTTAGACAAGGTGGACTACCTAAGGGAGATGCACAATATTGTCGATGACACCAATACCTACTCTATTCTCCCTGGTGATCCTAAACTCAAATTCAAAAGGGATTTGGAGATCCTTGTAGAAAGGGGTTTGTTTGAAGGCATACTCACCATCAGGGAAAAACTTTTTCTTATTCCCAAGGCACCTCGAACTCCCACGATCTACTACCTTCCAAAACTGCACAAGGATCCAATCTGCCCCCCGGGACGTCCCATTGTTAGTGGGATAGATTCAATCACGTCCCGGGTGGGCAGATATATTGACTTTTATTTACAGCCCATAGTCAAAAGGATGCCTTCTTATGTCAAGGACTCGAGACATATAATGAACATCCTGTCTAGTTTCACAGTGGTTCCAGATATGTGGATGGTAACTATAGACGTGAAGTCGTTATATACCATCATACCCCATGCCTTGGGCATGGAGGCAGTCCTGTACTTTCTCTCTAAAGAATCAGGCCTAAATAATAAACAGATAGAATTTATCATGGCTCTACTTAAATATGCCGCTGGATCAAACTACTTTTGGTTTGATAACGAGTTCTACAAGCAGGACACGGGGGTGGCTATGGGGGCCAAATATGCCCCAAGCCTGGCCAATTTATTTATGGCCAAATGGGAGGAGGATGTCATCTTTTTAAAAAATGTACCCCAAGTGGCCCTATGGGCAAGGTACATCGATGACATCCTCCTCCTATGGGCCGGTGAACACGAGGATCTCAATCAGTTCATCTCTGATCTCAACTCTAATACCAGGGGGATCGAATTAAAATATGAGGCAAGTCAAGTAAATGTCCATTATTTAGATTTGAAGATCAGTATCAAGAATGGTGCCTTTGTCACCTCCACTTACTTTAAGGATACTGACCGTAACGCCTTTATCCCCACCGATAGCTGTCATCATGCACCTTGGCTGAAAGGAGTTCCTAAGAGCCAATACCTCAGGTTAAGGCGCAATTGTTCGGACCACCAAGAGTTTTTAGATCAAGCTGGGGTCCTAACGGAGAGGTTTTTGGAGAAAGGGTACAATGAGCGATCTTTGAGAGAAACTCTAGACCAGATCACAACTATAGATAGAGGTGAACTACTACAAGAAAGAGAACGGAGTGCGGGTAGTCAATTTCCGGATGGTGTACCTTTCATTACCTCCTATTCCATCCAACACCGTTCCATTTCACATTTAATTCACAAACATTGGCACATCGCCAGGAGTGATCCAGTGTTGAGGGAAATCTTACCACCAAAACCCAAGGTGATCTTTAAAGGGGTGCAGTCTCTTAGAAATAAGATCTCTATCAACGTTATTGACCCTCCCCTTAGAGGTATTGTTTTTTTCGATCAGCTTAGAGGCTACTACAAATGCAAAAAGTGCCGAGTATGTGCCCTTAGTAGCAACCATCAAAGATGTGTAACATCATTTATCTCTACAGCCACATCGAAAGAATTTAAGATTGTGCCATGTATCACCTGTGCATCCACAGGGGTGGTATATTTGGTCCAATGCCCTTGCGGGCTGCAATACGTGGGCCGGACCAAGAGATCAATGCAAGTAAGGGTAAATGAACATATTACAAATATCCTAGCGGGCTTTAAGAACCACTCCGTGTCCAACCATTACAGGCTTAAACATCATAAGGACCCCTCCAATACCCTATTCCTCGGGATTGATAAATATAAGGCGCATTGGAGGGGAAGTAATCTGGTGAGGGAAATTTCTAAAATGGAAATGGGGTGGATCCATCGCTTGAAATCATATAGCCCTCATGGCCTGAATATTGAAACTGACGTGAATGCTTTTATTAACAACGCCTGATGTGAACCTCTGCAAAGGGTCCCATGGAAACAGACGCGGTTTTCAAGTTCGTCAAGTTTTTTAAATTTTAAATTTAAATTCTAAAACTGTAGCTATACCTACGTTTTGGGTTTTTGTCCAGAATTCAGATACAAAGTTTGTTCCTATAGGATTCTTATACTTTGTATAAAGAATGTACTATAGCCTCAAAATATTTTCACATTAAATATATTTAGTTATATTGTAGCACCGTTTTGGCCGTTTTTGGCCCTTCCCCCTTGGGGTTTTTTGACAAACCGGGTGGACTTAATATATATGTATAAGATTATTTTTACACTGAACACATTTATTCACTTTCACATAAGTTAATTAAATAAAATAAGCACTAAAAAAAGAATAACTTATATTCAATATTTAAACTAATATCCTTGGGCCATTAAGGATCCTTGGATCACGCTGATCATAGGGTGTGTATCACAACAAGCCCCGTGATTTGTTTGTTTATTTCATATAATTTTTATTTTTATTTTTTCCTTTTTTCCTAATGGCTTTTAGTACACTACAAAGCCTCATATCATTTAGTTAATAAGATGAAATAAATAATTTTTGATGAGGACTTTATTAAATATTATATAAGAGTCTGAGAATCTCTTTTGGATATAATCGATAAATCCCATAATAAAATCTTCTGTTAGATTAGAGGCTTTGATTCCTCTTAAACCGTGTATTGTCAGGAATGAATTTATCTCCTTCAAAAAGAGATTTTAACTTAATCCACAAGATGGCCACACTGAGCCAAGGGGATTTTTGTCTTGTGCCGGATGTATAGATCTTCCCTCGGTTCTCCTGTCCTCTTTATGTTGTATGTACAAGGACTACACTTTTTTATATTTATATTACCAATCCGCAGAGAGTGAAACTCCATCCTCGTTATAAAAACGATGGTGAATGCTTTATACTCTTTTCCCTGGCCGCGCTATTGTGCGCGGTTGTATGGGCAAGTTTTTCCCTCAATAAAGATGGCGGGGTCTGTTTCTATGGACCACCCTTTGCATTGAGTGGCTGCTATATAAGGTGCCTCACTGTTGCTAGCCCTACCCCCATTGAGAACGTCCAATAGGACGAAACGCGTCTGGAGGCAGCGTCAGTGACGTCACCACGCCTAGGAGGAGGGCTCCTCAAGCCGGCCGGCTTTTTACCCACATTTACATGCTGTTTTTATACTGCTTAAGTGTAAGTACATTACTTTTTTAATAAATCTGTTATACCTACGGTATCACGCTATTGCGTCCCTTTCTGTCTTCCTGCCTGCATGTGAGCCGGATTGGGTTACGTTTGTCGTTCTGCTGTTATATTGATGGGTTGCGTTGCGTCCTAAACCGCAAACACGCATCACTTTCAACACCAAGGCTGCCATTTCGACTGGGAATCTTGAAACATCTTAGCCCAGGGGATTTAAAGGCTGTGGCTGGGCTATAGCCAACTGCACTAAAGGCTTGCCATCTGGTAAGCTGATATACATTTCTGGTGGTGGGATCTCACACATTGTATGCATGTCACCAGGTGCATTGAAAAGTTAACATCTCTACATGCAAATCAGCCTCTGATTAATACAGTGATTCTGTCTTTGCTGGAGAACCAGTTGAAAATCCACTACTATTTATACCACCTGTGGACTGTCTAACTGTTATATTTATATTTGTTTTGATATTTGGCGCGGCTTTTATATTGTTTTATTTTCCTGTCATCACACGCTAGCCGCTGCCTAACTAATTGTGTCGTGGTAGCGCGGTTTTTTGTTGTATATAAGGCTCCATTCACACCTAGGCGTTTTCACGCCCGACGCTATTGCAGCCTGCAATACGCTGGAGGGGTGATTTAACATTGTCGGCTATGGAGATGGTTCACATCTCCACGCCGAAACGCCTGAAGCTCAAAAAAAATCCCGGAACCCTTTTTTCAGGCGGCGTTCGGCATAGCCGACAATGTTGATCAACCCTCCGACGTATGTTAGGCTTAAAAAACGACACGTTTTGTCGCGGCAAATCGCGGTACAATACAGTGTGAATGCAGCCTAAGTATTACCTTTGGAAAGACTAGAATACTGCAATCACTGAGCACCAAATGATATCACCTGCGATGTATTTCAGTTATCTTGCAAACCTGGCCTGTTAGTGGGTCCTGAGGGCAAGGAGTTGAGAACCACTGATGTAGACAGAGCAATGATCTACGAGCCTGCATGCAGAGTCCAGATAAGGAGAGTAAAGGTGATAAGCTGATCTCCAGGAATGATCTTTACTGCATACTTGCACTAGGTCCAGCTTTGCGTATTGTAAACGTCTATCTCATATCCGAGGTGCCGATTTTGGGTAGCTGGAAATCACCGTAGTAATTGCCACTACTACAATAACCATCACAATCTTCAATCTGCAATAAAACAATCTCCTATTTTGTAAACGCTATAAATTTGGCGCAAACCAATCGATAAACGCTTATTGCGATTTTTGTTTTACCAAAAATAAGTAGAAGAATACGTATCGGCCTAAACTGAGAAAAAAAAAGTTTTATATCTTTTTTGGGGATATTTATTACAGCAAAAAGTAAAAAATATATATTTTTTTCAAAATTGGCGCTCTATTTTTGTTTATAGCGCAAAAAATAAAAACCGCAGAGGAGATCAAATACCACCAAAAGAAAGCTCTCTTTGTGGGGAAAAAAGGACGGCAATTTTGTTTGGGAGCCACGTCGCACGACCGCGCAATTGTCAGTTAAAGCGACGCAGTGCCGAATCGCAAAAACTGGCCGGGTCCTTTACCTGCATTTTGGTTCGGGTCTTAAGTGGTTAAAGCCACAAAAATAAAAATAGAAAAATGTTTCTAACATTTGTCAAAACGCTCCTTTTGCCACAGACTTCAGTTTTAAAAAAATGTAAAGTGTAGACGAAAATTTAAAATCTCAATTACATTTTGTAATTGCCCATTAATGCCAATTCAAACATTCTGGAGGGATGTCAAATGTAAGTCACATTGGCTCGCTCAGATATTTGTAAAGAGTTGGGGGGGGGGGGGGGGGACTTCAAGCAAGAGCCAAGTATAATACGATCGCTTTAATAAAAACACGGGGCTTTGAAGACCGTCTACACACATAAAGCCATTTTTTAGAATAATTAATCATTTTTGGGAAAGATTTTTCTCTTTTGATGAAATGCACATGCTTGATTAAAGCTCAGCTAACAAAAGGAAAAAAGACGACTAAATCTGCACATATTGCAAACCATCAAACACAATAGAAGAATTACCAGATAGCTTATAGTAATGTTCTCCAGTCCGATAGAAAGGTTCTGTAAGGAGGGAAAGGAAGACTCCATACAGATGTTACTCCTGCCACCAAGAAAATGTCCCTAAAGTGATACTTCTATTTCTGTATGTAAAATGGCACTGTAATTATTTCAATAATAATAATAATAATAATAATAATAATAAAAAAATAAAAATAAAAAAAAAAACACAGCCCTTGCTATAAAGAGTAAAAATAAAAAATATCAAATGGTTTTAAAATGGTCACACAAATAAATATTTGAAATCGGATCTTATGTTTTGGCAATAACATGAGGTGGGCGGATTTCTGCCAGTGACAGGCTGAGACATCCCCCTCCAGCCTGTGTCTTAGAATGAGAGGGAAGTGAAGCCTTCATCAATCTACAGTTGTGCGCACAAGTTTACATACCCTGGCAGAATTTAGGATTTCTTGGTCATTTTTCAGATTATCAATCAACCGTTTACTCTTTAACCACTTCCATACCACGCCTATTCTGACACTTCTCTTCATGTAAAAATCATAATTTTTTATGCTAGAAAATTACTCAGAACCCCCAAACATACACTATATATATATATTATATATATACATATATATACACACACACACACACACACACACACATATATATATATATACACACATACATACATATATATATATATATATATACATACATACATACATACATACACACACACCCTAGGGAATAAAGTGGCGGTCATTGCAACTTTTTATCTTGCACAGTATTTGCGCAATCATTTTTTAAACGCCTTTTTTTTCATGGATTAAACAACAAAACAGTAAAGTTAGCCCAATTTTTTTGTATAATGTGAAAGATGATGTTACGCCGAGTAAATAGATACCCAACTTGTAATGCTTTACACTCACGCGGTCTCTAAAAAAGAGAGGCGAAGGACCAACGGGGCTGGTTGAGCGGGCTAAATCCTCTCACTCCCTTGTAGGGAGTTCCTCTGCCCCGTTGGGCTTCAAAGCGGAGCAGGTAGGGCGGGCTGTGTGGGAGGACCCCCTCACGCACCTGCCATTGCCACTCGGGGCATGGAGAAAGGTGGCAGATTGCCTCTGGGGGAGGTCTGCCTACTCCCAACTTCTGCAGTCCGGCTCCTCTCTCTCTCGAGTACACGCACAAAAAATACACAAAAAAAATAAAATAATTGCTCTCGCTCTAACGCACGCGCCGATACCTCACATATGTGGTTTAAACAGATTTTACATATGTGGGAGGGACTTGCATGTGTATTCGCTTCTGAGCGCGAGCTACTGGGTACAGGGGCATTTTTTTTTTTTTTTAATCACTTATTCCTATTACAAGGAATGTAAACATCCCTTGTAATAGGAATAGTGTGTGATCCTCTTTGGTTCCCAGCCTGGCGTTGTTTGGCTAGGCTGGACGGATTGATAGCAGCGCAGCCATCGGCTGGCGCTGCTGTCAATCACATCCGATGATGCGGCACGCCGGGGGGCGAGGCCGAGTGATACAGTCGGTGGCTATGCCCGCCGCTGTATCACGGGAGCGCGCCCGCAAAAGATTTCCACCATGCGAACTCGCATGAAGGTGGAAAGCTCTTGCGAGGGGGAGCCGAGACAGCCGCCGAGGAACCCTAGAAGACAGGATTCGGGGACACACTGTGCAAAACGAGCTGCACAGTGGAGGTAAGTATAACATGTTTGTTATTTTACAAAAAACATTTTTTTAACTTTAGTGTTCCTTTAAAGTGTAAGTTTAGCTTTACAAAAAAGCACACTATGCTGCCCCATATGGGTATAACAGCAAAGTGTAATAAACCTACCTACCAGTCAGGGCTTGCTTTCGGTTTAAACAATAAAGTCCATGAGGCTGCAGTCAGCAATGACTCTGCAATAGAAACACCCGTCGCTCCAGGCGAGACCAGGAAGCCTTACGATCCAGTAGGTCATGGGTGCTCAACCTGTGGCTCTCCAGCTGTTGCGGAACTACAATTCCCATGAGGCATTGCAAGCCGCTGACAGGTACAAGCATGTCTCCCAAAGGCTGAGGCATTATGGGAATTGTAGTTTTGCAACAGCTGGAGAGCCACAGGTTGAGCACCCATGCAGTAGGTGCTCGCCTCAGTTCGCCTCCGCACACAATGAAATTAGAAGAAATGTAGATCGCTGTAGATCAAAATCCAGCATTCCGATCCCTGAAGTTTTTGGGATGTCCAAATAAAAAAGGAGAGAGAGAGAAGGATAACCGCTCAGTAGTCTTCAAAGAACCTCCTCACTGGAACCAAACCATGGGTGCCAGCAATGCAAATCCAAATAAAAAGGATTTTGATCTACACAGCGGTGTGTGGCCATTTCTTCTAATTTCAGCAATGGCTCTGTCCCAAGTTATCGTAGGGACTGAGCAATCATTGGTGCCAGCAACCCCCTAGTCATCTGATTAAAAACAACCGCTTTATTGCATATCCATGAGAAGAAGGATTCAATACACAAAAAATTAGACCCTTTTTAGCCCTTATGGGCTCTAGTCATAGCACCCCTTAGTGACATGGGAGGGAGCCCCCATCCTGCAGCGCAAACTCTCTTCTCTTACCTCTGTTGAGCTCAGCAGCTAAAGGGTGTCGTTGGGACAGAAAGTGATGGGGGATCTTTTTCCCATGGGGAACAAAAACACTTCTGTAACATATAAGATTTAGGACAGGGGTCTCCAAACGTTAGAAACAAAGGGCCAGTTTATGGTCCTTCAGACATAAGGTGGGCCAGACTTCGGTCATTGGGTGTAGAAAAGGTCCCGATGTCAGTGGGAAAAAAAACAATGACTCATCTTTGGTGTAAGTGGAAATAATTGTGTCCCATCAATGGTGTTGTTGGGTAGAATTGTGTCCCAAAGTTTGTGTTGTTGGGTAGAATTGTGTCCCATCGTTTGTGTTGTTGGGTAGAATTGTGTCCCATCGTTTGTGTTGTTGGGTAGAATTGTGTCCCATCGTTTGTGTTGTTGGGTAGAATTGTGTCCCATCGTTTGTGTTGTGGGGTAGAATTGTGTCCCATCGTTTGTGTTGTGGGGTAGAATTGTGTCCCATCGTTTGTGTTGTGGGGTAGAATTGTGTCCCATCGTTTGTGTTGTGGGGTAGAATTGTGTCCCATCGTTTGTGTTGTGGGGTAGAATTGTGTCCCATCGTTTGTGTTGTGGGGTAGAATTGTGTCCCATCGTTTGTGTTGTGGGGTAGAATTGTGTCCCATCGTTTGTGTTGTGGGGTAGAATTGTGTCCCATCGTTTGTGTTGTGGGGTAGAATTGTGTCCCATAGTTGGGTAGAATTGTGTCCCATAGTTGGGTAGAATTGTGTCCCATAGTTGGGTAGAATTGTGTCCCATAGTTGGGTAGAATTGTGTCCCATAGTTGGGTAGAATTGTGTCCCATAGTTGGGTAGAATTGTGTCCCATTGTTGGGTAGAATTGTGTCCCATTGTTGGGTAGAATTGTGTCCCATTGTTGGGTAGAATTGTGTCCCATTGTTGGGTAGAATTGTGTCCCATTGTTGGGTAGAATTGTGTCCCATTGTTGGGTAGAATTGTGTCCCATTGTTGGGTAGAATTGTGTCCCATTGTTGGGTAGAATTGTGTCCCATCGTTGGGTAGAATTGTGTCCCATCGTTGGGTAGAATTGTGTCCCATTGTTGGGTAGAATTGTGTCCCATTGTTGGGTAGAATTGTGTCCCATTGTTGGGTAGAATTGTGTCCCATTGTTGGGTAGAATTGTGTCCCATTGTTGGGTAGAATTGTGTCCCATTGTTGGGTAGAATTGTGTCCCATTGTTGGGTAGAATTGTGTCCCATTGTTGGGTAGAATTGTGTCCCATTGTTGGGTAGAATTGTGTCCCATTGTTGGGTAGAATTGTGTCCCATTGTTGGGTAGAATTGTGTCCCATTGTTGGGTAGAATTGTGTCCCATTGTTGGGTAGAATTGTGTCCCATTGTTGGGTAGAATTGTGTCCCATTGTTGGGTAGAATTGTGTCCCATTGTTGGGTAGAATTGTGTCCCATTGTTGGGTAGAATTGTGTCCCATTGTTGGGTAGAATTGTGTCCCATTGTTGGGTGTTGTTGGGTAGAATTGTGCCCCAACGTTGGCGTCATTGGGAGAGATTGTGCCCCTTCATTGGTGTCAGTGGGGGGGGGGGGGTATGTACCACTGTTAAATATCAGTGAATGAAACAGTGCCCCAAGGGCCAGATAAAAGCAAGCAAGGGGCCACATTTGGCCCCCGGCCGCAGTTTGGAGACCACTGGTTTAGGAGCTCTGTACTTCCAGTGACTCCCCCTTTGCTTACTTTTAACCCCCGGTGTCGTTGGGTAAATGATGGGAAGATTTCGCCCTACCGGGTATAAAGACAGCATACAACTCCAAACAGAGGTACTAACCCTTTCCAACTATTTAAAAAAAGAAAAAAAAATACAAAGGCTTGGCTGGAGTTGGGCTTTAGTTTTTATTGGCAAATGTAACTATGTACTTATGCTACTTAACATCTGGAATTCACATGTTATCCTACTAATTACATTTCTGATGTGTACTGAAAGGAATTACTCAAACTTCTTTTGGGGCTTACATATATACGGGGCAACTAATGACTGACATTCCCTAAATTGCCGCATTAACACTAGTCCTGCAAAGTTCCCACAATCCGGTCAGGTTTAACAACTGCGCGAGGCGATTCAAGAATTTTCTGCACAAAAGCCGGAGCCCTATAAAAAAATCCAAACGTTTTCAGATTTCCAGCTGCTTGCCTCCTTATTTGACAAAGTGTCGGTCTATAAAAACATCGCTGAAATCTCAACATATTAAAGCGATTATCAAATCATTGAAAAGTGAAGCAATTTTCATAACTTGGCAGACCGCGCTTCTCTTTCTGTAATTTTTTTTGAAGGGTTCAGAACTTGCTATGATGGAATAACAAATGGAAGTATGTTTACAAGCAGATGGACTTAAGTAGTTGGGAAGTTTCCAGCATTGGAAAAGTTATGAAGTATGTCAATAAAAAGATCATTAAAAGGTGCCTGGATTTGTAAGAGAACAGTTTAAAGGAAACCTGTGCCACCAAATGCTATGGGCTCCGTATCGCATACAATTCAGATTTTAAGAAATTTGTTCTAAGAAGGGAAAGAAAAGTAGGTGGTTATTGCCGAGCTGCTTCTGTAAGCGGCCTATACTTTGATTCACTGCCTTGGAACAAATATGCGGAAAGTTAAGTCATAACTTTTGATCTGCACACTTGATGTAAGTCAATGGCTTAACAAAAAAAACACAGACAAGTAAATACAATACCTCTTTCAGGGGAAGGTTGGTAGGTCAGCAGGCTACATATTTTTCTGACAGGTTTCTTCCTGTCTGGCTTTAAAATTGTACATGCTACCAACACTTAAAAATGCTGAATCTTTATGGGTCTAGGTATCCTTATGGATCCCAGTATCTTTATTATTTCTGAGGAAATTCACTGTAAAGGAAGCCCTTTGATCCTAGGCACATGTTACACTCGGGCCTCAACTACAGCCATTAATCTGCCCAACGTGGGGGCCTCTGAAGGCCACTGAGGTTCCTAAAGCGCTTTTCAAATTTTTACTGACCCATGCTGGCCCTGTTCACTATTGAGAGATATCTTGGAGAAGTTTACCTTTAGGGGCACACTACACCCATTATTGGGACGCAACGTGCTCCTAGTGACCTACCTCCCGCTACCAGCCCACTTCCCTGTAATGGCGGGCGGGCAACCTTCCTACCAAACCCACCGTCACAATTTGAAAAACAGCGTGGCCATGTAGGACTCCGCTCATTCTATCGTGGCATTCATTCACCATTTCCTGTGAATGAATAGACTACAAGTACTATCAGCCATTGCGGTGAGCAGTCTCATAGTTCATTGACTCTTCCTGCCATTTAGTAACTGCCTGCCCATATCAGAGGTACGAGCAGACAGGTTTACTGAGAGTCCCCAGAATCATTCTTGGCATTGCACTCTCAATCTGCTGATCACAGGTGCAATGCTTTAGAGCAGGGATCTTCAAACTACGGCCCTCCAGTTCAGGAACTACAATTCCCATCATACCTAGTTATGTCTGTGAATGTCAGAGGTTTACAATGCCTCATGGGATGTGTAGTTCTGCAACAGCTGGAGGGCCGTAGTTTGAGGATCCCTGCATTAGAGGCTGCAATGCAAAAAAATATTAAAATGTACCTGCAAAAAGATGTGTATTTATTATACATTTTATAAAAAGGTGAACTTGGCCTTTAATGTCGAAACAAAGAGGCGGCTTTCATGAACTGATTATCTGACACACAGAGTCTAAGACTTCCGCGTTAGACCCGTTAGCAATGGGAATAAAAAAGGTATAAAATCAATAGTCCCGGAGCTGTCAGAGCTCTGTCTGGTCTGGAGTCAAACTCGCCAATCGGAACGCTTTAGAGAGGCTGGTGGAGGCATGGCCTTGCCTCTGAAACACGTTCCAATTGGCCAGTTTGATTCCAGACCAGACAGAGCTCTGACAACTCCTGTCATTGAGAGATTCTCCCGGCAGCCCCCCCCCCCCTTGAATCCCTGCACATCTACATGCACAGGAGGCTGACACACAGCACTCGCTATACAGACCCGGGCTCTCTCATCTTGACATTTTGTCAGACTTGCATGCCTGTCTCTCTGGACACTTTGTGAGTATAGAACTTGTATTTTAATATTGGATTTTTACCCAAAACATTGCTGCACTATACGTGGTTTTGGCGCCGCCCCCCCCCATTTTTTGTTTCTTATGGAGGTCAAGTGCTTAAAGTGTCCTGGCATTACCAAACATTTGCCCCTAAACCTTCTTCCCCAACAAGGTTGGTAAATGTCTTGCACAGGCAGCTGGTGGGAGATCAGTTCCTAGAGATGTAGACAAGCCCCTCAGAACTACATCTCCCAAGAGCTCTTTCCTTACACTCTGTGTGCTCACAGGCACTTGGGAGCCAAGAAAGCAGAATCCTCTTTCTAGAGGAAATAAATAAAATGTATGCATTTGGTGTGGGACAGAGAAGGGTGGGGGATAGGCAGAGTTTGGATTCCAGCAGGCAGGGCTGAGAACACCGATTAGTAAAAGGTACTGCGCAGTCAACTCAAATTTAGGAGCTCACTGGATTTCTGTCAGATCAATAGGTATGAGCAGGGATTAAATACAGGGGTATGCGCATACAATTCAGAAATGTATACAATATATAACATTTTCATTTTGCCCCAACACACTAGGATTTTTTTTTTTTGATCAACAAAAAGTGAATTTTCAACTGTAAATAATCTAAGGTAGGTTTCAATCTCTACTTACTCTCTCTCCTTCTCTGTGAGCTTGTCATTGATATTGTCTTTGATTGCAGACCTTGAGCCCTTGTGTAGGATGGGATACCTCAGCGGTACTTGCAAGAAGAAGGAGATCATGGAAACTAGGTGAGCGGTGTAGCCTAATGCAACCGCCACACTTCCATCGTCCTTTGCTGAAATCAAATAATCCAAAAGTTACAAATCCTTGATGACAAACATTAGGTGTATCTAAATCCAAGAATAAAACTGCAGATTTATAGGTTATCAGAATCCTCTTTTTAGAGGAAATAAATAAAAATGTATGCATTTGGTGTGGGACAGAGAAGGGTGGCAATGGCATAAGTTCCTTTTCCAGGATTTTTTTTCCCCTGGTGATCCTGGCAAACACACACTACAGTCACAACATTTACGCTTTACTGTATCAATGGACACAGCACTGCAACCCTAGGACAGGAAGTGATTTAGAGCTACAAAACCTCTCTACCTCACCTTATCGCTATAAACCTAAGTGGAGATGTCCTGTAGTCCATGTGAGAGCTGAGCACAATGCTAATCGATAACAGTGCAGAAAATAAAGTGATCAGCTCACAAAAGTTTGACAGGATCAAAAGTTTGGGCACCCCAGGTAAAAATGTGTATTAATGTGCATAACGAAGCCAAGGAAAGATGGAAAAATCTCCAAAAAGGCATCAAATTACAGATTAGACATTCTTATATGTCAAAAAAGTTAGATTTTATTTCCATCATTTACACTTTCAAAATTACAGAAAACAAAAAAAATGGCGTCTGCAAAAGTTTGGGCACCCTGCAGAGTTAATATCTTGTACTGCCCCCTTTGGCAAGTATCACAGCTTGTAAACGCTTTTTGTAGCCAGCCAAGAGTCTTTCAATTCTTGTTTGAGGTATCTTTGCCCATTCTTCCTTACTAAAGTCTTCCAGTTTGAGATTTCTGGGCTGTCTGTCACGCACTGCTCTTTTAAGGTCTATTCATAGATTTTCAATTATGTTGAGGTCAGGAGATTGTGAAGGCCATGGCAAAACCTTCAGTTACCGCCTCTTGATGTAATCCCCCGTGGATTTTGAGGTGTGTTTAGGATCATTATCCATTTGTAGAAGCCATCCTCTCTTTAACTTCATCTTTTTCACAGATGACATCAAGTTACCATCCAAAATTTGCTGAAATTTTTTTGAATCCATTTTTCCTTCTACTCGTGAAATGTTCCCTGTGCCACTGGCTGCAATACAACCCCAAAGCATGATTGATCCACCCCCATGCTTAACAGCTGGACAGAGGTTCTTTTCATTAAATTCTGAGCCCTTTCTTCTCCAAACATACCTTTGCTCATTCCGGCCAAAAAGTTCTATGACACTTCCATGAAGACCATATTTGTACAAGTATCTCTTTATAGTGGTATAGTGTACCACAACTCCAGTGTCTGCCAGATTTTTCTGGAGGGATCGTGCAGTCAAACGTGGGTTTTGAATTGCTTTTCTCACAATCCTGTGAGCTGTTCTGTCTGATATTTTTCTTGGTCTTCCAGATCTTGCTTTAACTTCCACTGTTCCTGATGACTGCCATTTCTTAATTAGCAGGTCTCAGCTTTGCAAAGGGGGCAGTGCATGCTATAAATTCTGCAGGGTGCCCAAACTTTTGCAGGCGCCATTTTTATGTTTTCTGTAATTTAGAAAGTGTAAATGATGGAAATAAAATCTAACTTTTTTGACATATTATAAGAAAGTCTAATCTGTAATTTGATGCCTTTTGGAGATTTTTCCATCTTTCCTTGGCTTCGTTATGAACATTAATACAAATTTTTACCTGGGGTGCCCAAACTTTCGATCCCCGCTGTATAAAACTTGCACTTAAAGCGGATGTGCCACTAAACAAATATATTAAAAGCCAGCAGCTACAAATACTGCAGCTGCTGACTTTTAATATAAGGACACTTACCTGTCCTGGAGTCCAGCGGTGATCGCAGCAGATGACGAGCCGATCGCTCGTCACCCTGCTGCTCCCCCCTCCATCCACGGTGAGGGAACCAGGAAGTGAAGCGCTCCGGCTTCACTGCCCGGTTCCCTACGGCGCATGCGCGAGTCGCGCTGCGCCCGCCGATTGGCTCCCGCTGTGTGCTGGGAGCCGAGTGTTCCCAGCATACAACGGGGGACGGACGGGAAGCGGAGAAAAAAACCCGTCCTTTGCCCGTATCGTAGGGCCGGAAGTGGGTGCAGATACCTGTCTGTAGACAGGTATCTGCACCCCCCTCCCCCCTGAAAGGTGTCAAATGTGACACCGGAGGGGGGGAGGGTGCCGATCAGCGGGACTCCACTTTAGAGTGGAGATCCGCTTTAACAGATATGACAAAATGATTTCAAATGTTCATTTAAATCAAAATAGTGAATGGTTTGGGTTTTTAATCAAGCTGCACAGAAGTTATGATTCAGATTAAGGCTTGTTGGATTATTATAGCTCTACAGGACTCCAGTGAGAAATCTTCCTGCCATAGTTCTAGATCTGATCTTACCACGCCTGGAATATGTAAGGGGAGTTGAACTCGCTGAATGTGAAGGAGTACCATCATTTTCACCATTGTGTGTCATCACACTAGTGTCCTATTAGCTAGAGATAGAACAATTGTTGGCCTTTTCAAGGATTTCAAGCATGTTTCTGGAACGAATTATGCTCGCAAACCAAGGTTTTACTGCATTTTATTTTTGTTATTCTGTCTCTCACTGTTAAAATAAACCGACCATTAAAATTATAGATCATTTCTTTGTTAGTGGGCAAACGTACAAATTCAGCAGGGGATCAAAAACTTATTTCCCCGTGCTTTATGAAAAAAAAACAAAAAAACCCAAGCACTGCTGGAGAAAGTCCCCTGTGCTGATTTATTGTTGCTAGACTTGAGACATCAATGACCTCATGAAGGGGTTACATAAAAACTTGTGGGATCATAGCCTGCAGAAAAAGCAAAAACTGAAACATATTCTAGGCTCTATTTCACTAGTTAGACTCTGCAGGACACTGAGCCCCTTCGTAAAGAAACAGCCAAGCAATCTCCCGCTATCAATAATAATGTAGCTAAGCAAGCTGTTCTGGAACACACCGTACAGGAACACATAATGCAATGATATACCTCACCAAGGGTAGAGACTCGAATATGATGGCAGGAACATGGATTCTATTAGTCAAATCAGCAAACTGTAGCCTGCAACCAGAAGCTGTCCGTTGTGCAGAGGATGATAAATGGTTACTTTAAGCCAGGCATTTTAAACTGGTGCTTTTTAGGCCACATAGGGATCTCAATCTTTGGAACCCCTCGTCCTGTTTAAAGTAGATCTATAACCTCTTGTTTATGTGCAATCTGTCAGCCATCTCTCCAGGCAAACAGCTTGTTTCAAATTTAAAGTTACACTTTTCTACACTTTTGTATCTGAACAGTTCAGGAAATGTTATGACCCCTTTCTCGAGAATAGCATGCTACAAGTACAATTTGAAAAGTTATTTTTTTCTGTAATTGTTACATTTTGGACAGCTTATATATATATATATATATATTTTTTTTTTTTTGCTGTGGGTGTCCATTCCTCGCTAAATCAAATACAGTAGGGATTAAGCCACTTTTTGGGTATATAAACTGAGGCGGGGCAGCACAATCACATCTCTCACCCCCTTCCCCCCATGATTGGGGCTCACAAGACCAACCCAGGGGGGGATCATGTGATCGCTATGCCATCACATGACGACAATGTCAACAAAGCTGCTATGAATTAATCTCATTCATTACAGCTCTTCTTTCTATATTAGTGATCTGTGATTGGCCTGCAGCCATCATTTGGTACCTGGGCCAATCACAGCCCCCTGTACCATGCGATTACCTGTAGCCAATCACAGCTGTCATGAATGAAATTCCATTCAAAGCATTGCTGGTAAAACAAAAAAAAAGAAAAAAATAAATACAGTGGAACGTCGAATTGCGAGTAACGCGCATTTCGCATTACGAGCACTGTATTTCCTAAAATCCTAACTCGGTTTGCGATAACAATGCACTTATCACTGTATAAATGGCACTGGCAGGGACGGGGACTAGGGGAGCAATCAAGGGGTTAAGTGTTCCCTAGGGAGGTGCTTCTAACTGTCAGAGGGACGGACTGACTGGGAATAGAGAGATCGCTTTTCCTAGTCACTAGGAACAGCCGATCTCTCTCTCCTCCCCTCTCAGAATGGGGATCTGCTTTGTTTACATAGGCAGATCCCTGTTCTGCCTCTCTTCACCGCGACCGTGGGTGGCAGGTGGGCATAGAGTCATTGCATCAAGGTGAAAAACCTTTTGTGCTGCAGCTACCCCACGCAAAAATCGCAGATCACCGTCATTATTAGTAAAAAAAAAAAAAATACATAAATCTATCCCCCATTTTGTAGATGCTATATCTTTTGCGCAAACCAATCAATATACGCTTTTTTTTTTACCAAAAATATGTAGAAGAAAACCTATCGGTCTAAACTGAGGGAAAGAAATTTTATATTTATTAAATTAAAAAGTAAAAGATAGTTTTTTTTTTTTCAAAATTGTCGCTCTTCTTTTGTTTATAGCGCAAAAAATAAAAACTGCAGAGGTTTCATTTGGGTACAGTGTTTCATGACCGCACAAATGTCATTCAATGTGTGACAGCGCTAAAAAACTAAAAATTGGTCTGGGCAGGAAGGGGGTGAAATTGAATTGTATTGAGGTGGTTAAATACCACCAAAAGAAAGCTCCATTTGTGTGAAAAGAATTATATAAAATGTAATTTGCGTACCGTGTTTATGACTGCGCTCATTTAGTCTATGGGGACATAAAGCAGAGTAAGGCCCGGTTTACAACTGCCAATGTCGGTGCAACTTACGCTCCAACATTGGGAGCTCATGACGAGAATTGTTCCCAATGAGAGGTTACACAAGTCAGCCCGACTTTGAAATAGGTTCCTGCACTAATTTGGTCCGGCTACAGCCCGCTCCTGACCTGCTGGGCTGCATGCTCTGATAAGGGTCTGGTATGGATTTTAGGTGGGGACCCCATGACTATTTTTATTTGGTGTGCCATTTAAAAGAATAAAATTGATTAAATTGGCGTTTCCCCTTAAAGAGGGGGTTCACCCTAAAAACATTTTTTTTTTCCTAGCATTAAATCAAGCATAGTAGCGTGAGCTACAGTATGCCGTTATTTTATTTTTTGGCCCCGCACTCACAGTTTAATCCCGTAGTGAAGTTTCACACTTCACTCGGGGAATGGGCGTTCCTATGCATAGGGAAGATGATTGACGGCCGGCTATGGCGCGTCACGCTTCTCCGGAAATAGCCGAAATAGGACTTGGCTCTTCACGGCGCCTGCGCATAGTCTGTGCGCAGGCGCCGTGAAGAGCCAAGACCTACTCCAGGTATTTCCGGAGAAGCGTGACGCGCCATAGCCGGCCGTCAATTATCTTCCCTCTCCATAGGAACGCCCATTCCCCGCGGGGAGTCTGAAACTTCACTATGGCATTAAACAGTGAGTACGGCGCCAAAAAAATAAATAAAAGGCATACTGTAGCTCGCGCTACTATGCTTGATTTAATGGTAGATTGTTGTTAAGGGTGAACCACCGCTTTAAGATTCATACCCAGACTCAAAGGGCCTGGTATTGTCGGATCAAAGACGGATCCCGTTCATTGAAGTCACATGAAGTCATAGGGAAAAGTCAGAGCGGAGGTCGTCCAACTTGTATGTCATATCAGTGTAAACCCGGCCTAATACCTACCTGCTCCAGCAGGCCACATTCCTAGTGGTTCCAGAATGGATGACCAATCCCATTAAAAAAAAAACAAAAAAAAACACAATGCTACTCTTCACTGGTCGTGTGGCCAATCTGTTGCTGACCTCATCACGAACAATACAACGCATTGCACTTGGGGATGTCAAGGGCCCACTCACATTCCAGGGCTGGAGCAGAGAAAAGCGCCGCCAGTCGGAGGACTGAGGAATTGGTTATGTATTTCAATCTATTATATATCCCCAGAATAAAACACACAGCTATTACGCTATAGGATGAAGGATTGTTTTTATTATTAGATGATCAGAGTTCAGCTGCACTGACACAGCCACTGGTCCCGATCCACATGTCCCCGGACGCATCCCACATGGGCAAAGACAACCCTTCACACAGGCGTAAGGATGCACATGCTCGCGTGAATAAGGCCTATGATTATAATCAATAGGTTCCACTTTTTCCATTGAATCTGACACACCTGTTTTAAATTTTTTTACGGAAAATAGGGACAGGAAGAATGAATGGACAAGGTTTACCAATAGGGGATACAAAGAAAAGTACTTACCTTGAAAATCTTCAGAATTTGGTAGTTTCACACCACAGACAAAATAATCCTTTTGGTCATGCTGTGAAGACAGCAAAGCGTTAAAACAATGATCAAGAAACGAAGATCTTTAGATATCCATCCAAATTTTACATTTCATTATGCGATTAGCCTAGATTGTAAACAACCTTGGATTATAAATCTGCCCACAAATCTTACTAGATGATAAAAACAAACATTCTACAATAGCATTCGGAATTACTGACAACAAGCGCAAAATCATACCAAAAATATGCAATACTTAATCATGTAGGCCCTGACAGTACTTGTGGTACAATATCTTAGACCCCATTCACATATTGTGTAGTGGTGTCCCGTCTACATGATTTTCTCAGCATGATTCTGCACGTTTCATACGGCCATACGCATGCATTACCCAAAAAGAAGATACTGTTTTTCAGGCGACGAGCTCCATGTGATTTCTAAAGCCATGGATTGCCACAATTGCGACAGAATCGCATTGCGTCTGGGGTGCCCTTGAGGGATAACGGCACCCAAAAGCATGTGGGGGTTTTGCAGCAATTGGGAATCGCAGATAGAATCGTGGAAATTCAATATCGTGAAGTGTGAAGGCAGCCTAAAGCGGTAATACAGTTGTATTGTAATGTGTTTTTTATTCCATCCTCACAAATGTAACTAGGCTTTCTAGATGCTAATCGAGCCTTGAGAAGCCATAGCCTAAACAAGTGCGAAATGGTAAGAATTCTTACTAAACATTCGAATCGAAACATAAAAAAATGTAGGTCTCGTGCACGCAGAGCTTAAACACCAGGCGTTGAGCTTTTTTTCTTCCAGCCTGTAAAAGCACCTCTACAGTGCATCCAGAAAGTATTCACAGAGCTTCACTTTTTCCACATTTTGTTATGTTAGGCCTCTTTCACACGGAGCGGACCGTTTTTGTGTCCGCTCAGTGTGTGTCCGTCGGCTCAGCGCAGAGACCGCCCCGTCTCTGCTCCGCTCTCCCCTATGGGGAATCGGATGAAGACGGACCGTCTGTCCGTCTTCATCCGATCCATTCCGCCGGACGGAAGAAAAATAGGGTTTTCTTCCGTCCGAAAAAGCGGATCCTGACGGACGCGGATGGTTGCGGACGTTAGCGGATGCTCCATCCGCTAACAGACGCGGTCCCATAGGGACGCATTACAAGTCCGTAAATGGACTTGTAATAAACGGACGAACGGTCCGCTAATGTGAAAGGGGCCTTACAGCCTTATTCCAAAATGGATTAAATTCTACAATCAATGCCCCATATTTACAACGTGAAAGTAGTTTGTTTGAAATCTTTGCAAATTGACTAAAAATAAAGGGCTCATTTACACTTGCTTCGGCTTCAACACACATTAACCGCTAGCTTACACTTGGCTTTAAAACAAGGCTTCCGACATGCTTTGTTAAACCTCTATGAACGCCAGTCAAAGCTCCTGTCACTTAATAAAATGGTTACAGTCCTGTTTACACCTTACTTTTGCTTCAAAAATTATACCCCATGTAGCTTTAGTGGTGCTTCAAAGCCTCAGCGCAGCCCCACCAAAGCCTCAGCGCAGCCCCACCAAAGCCTCAGCGCAGCCCCACCAAAGCCTCAGCGCAGCCCCACCAAAGCCTCAGCGCAGCCCCACCAATGCCTCAGCGCAGCCCCACCAATGCCTCAGCGCAGCCCCACCAATGCCTCAGCGCAGCCCCACCAATGCCTCAGCGCAGCCCCACCAATGCCTCAGCGCAGCCCCACCAATGCCTCAGCGCAGCCCCACCAATGCCTCAGCGCAGCCCCACCAAAGCCTCAGCGCAGCCCCACCAAAGCCTCAGCGCAGCCCCACCAAAGCCTCAGCGCAGCCCCACCAAAGCCTCAGCGCAGCCCCACCAAAGCCTCAGCGCAGCCCCACCAAAGCCTCAGCGCAGGCCCAAACAAAAGCAAGGTGTAAACAGGACTGTAAGCCAACCCTTTTATTTAGTGACGGAGAGCTTTAACAAAGCGTGTCCGAATCCCATGCACACAAGTATTCATAGCCTTTGCACACTACTTTGTAGAAGCACCTTTGGCACCAATTACAGCCTCAAGTCTTTTTGAGTATGATGCTACAAACTTGGCACACCTATTTTTGGGGTGTTTCTCCCATTCTTCTTTGCAGGACCTCTCATCACTGTTCCCAAAAAAGAACCAGGGAGCAGGAAAAAGGATTCTGATGCCCCGTACACATGATCAGAAATTCCGACAGCAAAAGTCCGATGTGAGCTTTTGAACGGAAATTTCGACCGTGTGTAAGCGCCATCAGACTTTTGCTGTTGGAATTTCCGCCAACAAAAAGATTGAGAGCTGGTTCTTTAATTTTCCGACGGAGAAAAATTCATATCGGAAAATCTGATCGTCTGTAGCAATTCCGACGGAAACAATTTGACGCATTCTCGGAAGCATTGAACTTCATTTTCTTGGCTCGTCGTAGTGTTGTACGTGACCGCATTCTTGACGGACGAAAGTTCAGAGAACTTGTGTATGCAAGCAAAGCTTTAGCGGAATTCTGTCAGAAAACCCATTCAAGGTTTTTCCGACATAAAAAATGATCGTGCATTACAATCCCTGAGACAGGGTGTACCACAACAAACAAAATGTGTACCTGACAACCTATTAGCAAAACAAAAACTCAAATAAATCTCTGCATGCCAAGCTACCCTGAGGGTATAATTATAGCCTTTAGTGAAGTAGGGGAGACCATCAAGAGTTAGCAACCCATCTAAGTTGGATCATTTCTCAAATAACAGTATTACGTTATGTTAGAGGAAGTTTTTCCACCAAGAATGATCCTTCTTTCATTTGTGGTCAGTGGGAAGAAAACCCCTTACATTGGTGGCCATGGGAAAGAAAGTGCCTTGCATTGGTGGCCAGTGGGAAGAATGCCCCTTACATTGGTGGCCATAAGGAAGAATGCTCCTTACATTGTGTTGGGGTGAACGTGGAATCACATAGACTTTTATAAATGCTCCTTATATTGGTCGGTGGATAGTATGTCCCCTTTACAATGGTGGTCAGAATTCCACCTTCCAAGGAGCTAGAAAAAGATCACTGGTGTCATATAGATGGGTCTGCCAAGTGGCATTGGACCCAGAACCATGCATGCACCATCAAATTGGAGGTCAAACAGCCATAGCACAAGGAACCCCTAGCAACCTCTGGAGAAACCCTCAGGTCCCACTGAACCCTAGTTGAGAATGGCACTTTTTGCCCGACACTCACCGCATCAATTGGATAAATATAGGAGAGCTCGGACAGCAACTGCCGACAACGAATGGTGAGCTGAGCATTGGTCTTTAGGAAAGTTTCTCTGCAAAACAACAAATAAGTTTGAGTCGTGGACAGGGAAAAGACATGTGTGTGTTTAAATATGGTGGTAGCAATAAATGAGTTACCTCTTTGCTGTACATTCTTTTCTTAACTCGTTAAGCGACTCGCTCTTTTTCTGCAACTTCTCGCGCTGTACATTAAATTTATGACCTTAAATAAAAAGAAATCCATTTACAAAACTTCAAAACAGAACTGTTGAAGGTGGAGCCAATCCTCAAGTACTTGTGCTTTGTAAAAAAAATATTTTAAAGTGATACAGTGCATCCGGAAAATATTCACAGCACTTCACTTCTTCCACATTTTATGTTACAGCCGTACTCCAAAATGGATTAAATTCATTATTTTCCTACAAACAATAGCCCATGACGACAACATGAAAGAAGTTTGTTTGAAATCTTTGCAAGTTTATTAAAGAAAACAAAAAACACATTAAGCATTCACAACCTTTGCTCATTACTTTGCTGAAGCACCTTTGGCACCAATTACAGCTTCAGGTTTCCGAGTATGATGCTACAAGCTTGGCACACCTATTTTTGGACAGTTTCCCTTTTTCTTCTTTGAAGGACCTGTCAGGATCCATCAGATTGGATGGGGAGCATCGGTGCACAGCCATTTTCAGATCTCTTTAGAGATGTTCAATCAAGTTCAAGTCTGGGCTCTGGCAGGGCCGCTCAAGGACATTAATAGAGTTGTCCAATAGCCACGCCATTGTATCTTGGCTGAGTGCTTAGGATTGTTGTCCTGTTGGAACATGAACCTTTGCCCTGGTCTGAGGTCCAGAGCGCTCTGGAGCAGGTTTTCATCACGGATGTCTCTGTACTTTGCTGCATTCATCTTTCCTCAATCCTGACTAGTCTCCAAGTTCCTGCCACTAAAAAACATCCCCGTAGCATAATACTGCCACCACCATACTTCACTGTAGTGATGGTATTGACCAGGTGATGAGCAGTGCCGGGTTTACTCCAGACATGACGCTTGCCATTTAGGCCAAAGAGTTCAATTTCATTAGACCAGAGAATTTTGTTTCTCATGGTGTGAGAGTCCTTCAGGTGCCTGTTGGCGAACTCCAGGCGGGCCGTCACGTGCCTTTTACAGGGGAGTGGCTGCTGTCTGGCCGCTATACAGACCTGATTTGGTGGAGTGTGGCAAAGATGGTTGTGTTTCTGGAAGGTTCTCCTCTACACATAGTAACGCTGGAGCTCTGTCAGTGTGACCGTCGGGTTCTTGGTCACCTCCCTAATCAAGGCCCTTCTCCCCCGATCGCTCAGTTTGGTTGGGGGGGGGGCAACTCTAGGAAGAGTCCTGGTGGTTCCAAACGTCTTCCATATACAAATAATAGAGGGCACTGTGCTTATTGGGACCTTAAATGCCGCAGAAATTTTTCTATACCCTTCCCCCAGATCTGTGCCCGAATACAATCCTGTCTCGGAGGTCTACAGACAATTCCCTCGACTTCATGGCTTAGTTAGAGAAAAAGAAAAAGGAGGGCGCACCGACCTAATGCATTACCACCAATTTGTTTTATTAAAACAGAATATAAGCAATAGTCCTACTCACAAGGAAAGTTGAGTAAGCGCTTATCAGACAGCTTGACTGGACCTTGCGGCACTTGCCAGTGCACCTGGACGGCTGACGCGTTTCCGGGGCATACCCCCTTCCTCAAAGCCTAAATGGTCCGTGGTAGCCCTCTCCTGTATGTCCTCATTAATATAGGTGTGTGTGTGAATATGTGCACATACGCTGATGACTTTTAACTGGCAGACCACACCCCTCCCATGGGGCCCTACCCACCCAAGGTTCCACACCTAGAGGACAGCCACAGCTGACGTGTGCAGAGGGAGACACCCCATTAGGGAATCAGTCCAGAGGGCCCCTTGGCTCTCAGTAGTCAGCTGCAATATTAATACCCTTATTACTTTGGGGGGTAGTGTTGGAGCCACAGGGAAATAGAAAGGGTGAGCACAAAATACTATAGGGGGCTCACCCCGTCTATTTCCCTGTGGCCCCTACACTACCCCCCAAAGTAATAAGGGTATTAATATTGCAGCTGACTACCGAGAGCCAAGGGGCCCTCTGGACTGATTCCCTAATGGGGTGTCTCCCTCTGCACACGTCAGCTGTGCCTGTCATCTAGGGGTGGAACCTTGGGTGGGTAGGGCCCCACGGGAGGGGTGTGGCCTGCCAGTCAAGGGTCATCGGCGTTGGGGGCCCTCGTTGCACATATTCACACACACACACACACCTATATTATTGAGGACATACAGGAGAGAGCTACCACGGACCATTTAGGCTTTGAGGAAGGGGGTACGCCCCAGAAACGCGTCAGCCGTCCAGGTGTCTGAGGTTCCACTGGCAGGTGCCGCAAGGTCCAGTCCAGCTGTCTGATAAGCGCTTACTCAACTTTCCTTGCGAGTAGGACTATTGCTTTTATTCTGTTTTAATAAAAAAGAATAGTGGTAATGCGCCCTCCTTTCTTTTTCTCTTTGTTTTTATCCATATGAACACCCTTTGTTCTGTGGAGGGCCGCAAGACTATAGAGTTTGCCTTGAGATCACACTGCAGTACCGGGTTTTGGCGAAACACCAGAGCGCAGGAGGATTTTGTGTGTTAGTTTGTGCTCTGACATGCACGGTTATCTGTGGGACCTTATATAGACAGGTGTGTGCCTTTCCAAATCATGTCCAATCAACTGAATTTACCACAGGTGGACTCCAATCAAGTTGTAGAAACATCGAGGATGATCAATGGAAACAGGAGGCACCTGAGCTAAATTTTGAGTTTCATGGCAAAGGCTGTGAATAGTTATGTAAATCTGATTGTTTTGTTTTTTATTTTTAAATAAATTTGCAAAGATTTCACATTCTCATTATGGGGAATTGAGGAACATAATGAATTTAATCCATTTTGGATTAAGGCTGTAACATAACAAAATGTGGAAAAAGTAAAGCGCTGTGAATACTTTCCGGATGCACTGTAATAAAGAACACACATCTCATTCAAAAGGTAGTGGAGGAGGGAGAAAGGGAGGGGAGAATATGGTGGCTGGTGGGACTTTATATGAAACATCACATATGGGTAGGTTGAATCAAGAAAAAAGCATTAATTTTATTAGATAGTATAATTGAGCATAATACATTGGTGGCATCAATAAAAAAATCAATGTATGGTACAGAAGATGGCATACAACATGATTGGTAATCACATACATAAAATATCACATGATTGGTAGTCACACATAATATCATGGGTAACATAATAAAATACACTATTATACATGATAATTGATAAACCAGCAATGAGCTCAGAGATATAAAAAAATATAAAATTAGTTTATGATTCAAACACATCACAACCCATGGTAGGTGCATGACTGCTGAGGCATATCAACTAAAAGAGGGGCTTGACGCATTTCGTGGACTTAATCCACTCATCAGGAGCAGGCTATACAGTAATAGCACCTCAAAAGGGTGAATACTTTTGAAAAAAGTTGTTCCAACACTAAGGGACTTGCATAACTAATTTTATAGAGACATTTGTTGTGTTTTGAAGCCCAGTTTGATTTGTTTTTTTTTCCCCCTGAATTGTTGCTTGTACAGCGATAAAGTTCAAAAGTCATATCTTAGACAACAATGATGGGCTTTTTAAAATAACAAAAAATAAAAAAATTATGAAATAAATAAAAAAATGATTTAGAAGTTATGCCGCGTACACACCATCACTTTTTGTGATGAAAAAAAACGACATTTTTAAAAACGTCATTTAAAATGACTGTGTGTGGGGAAAACGTTGTTTTATGTCTTCTGAAAAACGACAAAAAAAATATTCGAACATGCTTCAATTTTTTGTGTCGTTTTTCAAAACGTCGTTTTTTGTGTCATTTAAAATGATAGTGTGTGGGCAAAACGACATTTAAAACAACGTTTTTAAACACGCGCATGCTCAGAAGCAAGTTATGACGGGAGCTTGAATGGAACAGAGTGCCGTCGTACGTGCTGAACGTAACAGCGCTTTGCTAGATCATTTTGAAAAAACGATGTGGTGTATGCTACGTCGTTTTTTAAAATGAAGTTTCAAAAACATTGTTTTTTTACATCACATAAAACGACCGTCTGTACGCGGCATTAGATGTCTTTGAAAGCAAAAACCACTTCAGTAAAGAAAAAGTAAAAAAAAATAAAAAAATATTCCAACATATGGTATTTTATTCAAATATTTGCAAAAAATGCACTGAATCATTCAGGGGGGAAAGCCATGGTTTAATAAAAACAATGCAAACACACACAAAACAAAACTGAATGCAACGAGTTTCAGTTCATCTAACATTTGTGCGAAAAAAATAAAAATAAAGTTGTGAAATGGTCAATAGATTTAGAATGGTTAAAGGAGTTCTCCAAGCTAAAACTTTTAACCCCCGCTGTGCCCGGGCTGTAAAACTATACAAAATAAACTCTCACTTACCTGCCTACGATCCCCCGTTGTTCCGATATCGCCGTCCCGTTCTCCGGTCCCAGTCTCTTCCACTTCCTGCGGGTCGGTGACTCACAGTGCGCTCAGCCTATCAGCGGCCGCAGCAATGTCCCGCCGCGGCCGCTGATAGGCTGAGCGCACTGCGAGTCACCGACCCGCAGGAAGTGGAAGAGACCGGGACGGCGATATCGGAACAACGGGGGATCGTAGGCAGGTAAGTGAAAGTTTATTTTGTATAGTTTTACAGCACAGGCACAGCGGGGGTTAAAAGTTTTAGCTTGGAGAACTCCTTTAATTAACCACTTACTGGTGTCAGAATAGGCCTTCTGCTCTCCAGTTGTTGGAGAACTAATGGCGGCGGTATATCCAACAAACTGAAGGCCGATAAAGTATACTACAGTTTGCAATAGCAAAACAACCAGGAGTAACGCATTGCAGCGGTTGGGCCCAGGTGTTAAAGTGAACCTGAACTTGATTTGCAATGGTATAGGCAACATCTGGAATTGTTAATTGTGCATAAGCGGTACCCTGAAACTCTTAGGGCCCTTTCACACGGAGCGGATCCGTATTGATCCGCCCCGTGTGTGTCCGTCGGCTCAGCGGGGATCATCCGTAAATCCCCGCTGAGCTGTCGGCGGACAGGGCGGTCCCCGCACACTGTGCAGAGACCATCCTGTCTTTCCTCCGCTCTCCCCTATGGGGAATCGGATGAATACAGACCGTGTGTCCGTATGCATCCGATCCGTTCCGCCGGACGGAAGAAAAATAGGGTTTTCTTCCGTCCGCAAAAGCGGATCTTTGCGGACGCGGATGTTTGCGGACTTGTAAAAAACGGACCGTTTGTCCGTACATGTGAAAGGGCCCTTACTGTTTTTGTCTTAAATACCTCCTGATTTTCTACTGCTACATCCTCATTTCTTTACAGCTGCAGTGTAAATCTAAGGCACTGTTCCCTTTGATTGCTTGTCTCATTAGATTTAGAGTGAGATCCAATGATTTTACTACTGTGCTGCTTGCTCACTGTGCTCCTTGCTGGAGAGGAAGCTGTACAGAAGGACCTGTAGTGCGAGGATCTCCCTGCTTCAGTAGATTTGTGCTTCTTTCACACTCCTGCTGCTTATAGATTATTATCCCAATCGGTCCTTAGTAGGGTTCGGGGGAAAAGCACTGACATGAGGAAGCAAAGCCCGGCTTCAACTGGCCTCCTCCATACAAAGATTCAACACAAAGAAAAGCAGACTAAGAACCAATTCACACTATAATGCAGTGTTGCTGGAGCGATTCAACCGCTCCAGCCACTCTGCGTTGCCGGCTGTGCTAGGGGGCAGTGTGGTGTACGATTAACCGCATTGCACGGTTCCCTTTTTTTGTCCCCCATTTTGCCAGCTTTATTTGAAGTGTACAAAAACGTACACTCCATTCACTGCAATGTTGGGAGAGCGCTGCGCTGCCTGACATTGCAGTGTGATTCGGGCTGGTGCGCTGCGATAAAATGCAGTGTCTGCATTTTAGTGCAATGCTAGGCTTCGCTACAGTATGAACAGGACACATAGGAAACAATCGTTTCCCGTGTGTCCCTGCTGTGGTAGACATTTTAGTATGCTATAAAAATGTCTGTTACTGCATGTAGCGTGAATTGGTCAGTCAAGTCTGTAATGGGGGGGGGGGGGGGGGGGGGGAGGAGGAGGAGATCAGCTGCAAGGAGACCACAGCCAATACTAGAGACTATGGGGGGTTATTTACGAAAGGAAAATCCACTTTGCACTACAAGTGCAAATTACAAGTGCAAAGTGCACCTGGAAGTGCAGTCGCTGTAAATCTGAGGGGTAGATCTGAAATGAGGGGAAGCTCTGCTGATTTATCATCCAATCATGTGCAAGCTAAAATGCTGCTTTTTATTTTCCTTGCACGTCCCCCTCGGATCCACAGTGACTGCACTTGTAGTGCAACATGGATTTGCCTGTCGTAAATAACCCCCTAGGGTTTCTAACTGTTCTAATCCCAACTTCTCAAAGTTTTGCCATGAGTTATACTTTAAAGAGGAGCTCCAGTCTTCCCCCCAAAATAATGAAAGTCAGCAGCTACAAATACTGTAGCTGGTGATTTTTAATATAAGGGCACTTACCTGTCCAGGTATCCAGAGATGTTGGCACCCAAGCCAATTCTTTAATCGGCTTTGGGTGCAAGCGCTGGGCATCTAAGACAAGGGTTACCTTCTGTGCATGCATGAGTCGCGCTGCACTTTGTGAATGGCCCTGCAGTCTTCTAGGTAGTGCATGCGTCTCCCAGAAGGCTGGGGGTTGAGGGGGTGCCGAACTTCCCTGTAGATTCCCACGGTGATCTGGCCGCAAAGTGGGAGCGGGTACCTGTCAAAACCAGGTACCCGCTCCCCCAAAAAATGCCAAATGTGGCCAACAACCAAAGCTTCCCCTTTTTTTAGGTGGCGCTCCGCTTAAGGTAACAATCAACGTGACTGTGTGGTCTCTAAGAAAATCAAAGCGTCAGTTCCTAAGAGAAGAGCCATACTCGCCTCTACTGGCACATCTTGCCACTCCCTCTGTTGGTTTCTTCAGCATTCACACCTCCTGGAGTATTGGGATACCTGTGTTCCAAGCCCCACACTTTGGCCCCTTTCTAAAAATCCTATGTCGCTACAGAAAACAGCAGCATGCAGGGGCTACAGATATCTTATTCCAGGAAGTGTCTTGCCGAATGTCTAAAGCAGGGGTCTCAAAGTACCGGCCCGCGGGCCATTTGCGGCCCGCGGACCGGTTTTAAATGGCCCGCGGGTGCCGCGGAAGTGTAGATCGAGGTGCATGAAGAAGAGTAGCGAAGGAAGCGTCTGTCATAAGTTCACTTGTCTCTCATGTCACACTGCTACTCCCCGGCGGCCCCTCCTCTCTTCCATCCCCGTTTGCTTGTGACATTATCTGAGATGGACGAGAAGAGAGGGGGGGCTGCCGGGGAGTAGCAGCGTGACATGAGAGACAAGTGAACTTATGACAGAAGCTTCCTGCGCTACTCTGCCTTTGAAGAAAACAACAAGTAAATGCTGACCTGTGCCCTGGTGTGCTCTCATGTGCCCTGATGTGCTCTCATGTGCCCTGATGGTGCCCTAATGTGCTCTCATGTGCCCTGGTTGTGCCCTAATGTGCTCTCATGTGCCCTGATGTGCTCTCATGTGCCCTGATGTGCTCCCATGTGCCCTGATGTGCCCTGATGTGCTCTCATGTGCCCTGATTGTGCCCTCATGCGCTTTAATGTGCCCTGATTGTGCCCTGATGTGCTCTCATGTGCCCTGATGTGCCCCATGTACCCTGATGTGCTGGGCTCTGTACATCAGGGTACCCTGTGCCCTGTCCTGATGTGCTGTGCCCCATGTGCCCTGATGTGCTCTCATGTGCCCCATGTTCCCTGATTGTTCCCTGATGTGCCCCATGTTCCCTGATTGTGCCCTGGTGTGCTCGTATGTGCCCTGATATGCCCCATGTGCTCTGATTGTGCCCTGATGTGGCCCATGTACCCTGATGTGCCATGGGGAACATGAGAGCACATCAGGGCACAATCAGGGAACATGGGGCACATCAGGACATGGCACATCAGGGCACAGCACATCAGGACAGGGCACATGAAACAGCACATCAGGGTACAAAGCCCAGCACATCAGGGTACAGGGTACATGAAACAGCACATCAGGGTACATGGGGTACCCTGATGTGCTGGGCTTTGTACCCTGATGTGCTGTTTCATGTTCCCTGTACCCTGATGTGCCATGTGCCCTGTCCTGGTGTGCTGTGCCCTGTCCTGATGTGCTCTCATGTGCCCTATGTTCCCTGGTGTGCCCCATGTTCCCTGATGTGCTCTCATGTGCCCTGGTGTGCCCCATGTGCCCTGATGTGCTGTGATTGTGCCCCATGTACCCTGATGTGGCCCATGTACCCTGATGTGCTGGGCTTTGTACCCTGATGTGCTGTTTCATGTGCCCTGTACCCTGATGTGCCATGTGCCCTGTCCTGATGTGCTGTGCCCTGATGTGCCATGTCCTGCACTGTGCCATGTGCCCTGTCCTGATATGCCCTGCCCTGATGTGCCGTGCAACCTGATGTGGCCTGTTGTGCTGTACCCCTATGTGCTGTGCTCTGATGTGCCCTGTACCCTGATGTGCCATGTGCCCTGTCCTGATGTGCCATGTCCTGCACTGTGCCATGTGCCCTGTCCTGATATGCCCTGCCCTGATGTGCCATGCAACCTGATGTGGCCTGTTGTGCTGTACCCCTATGTGCTGTGCTCTGATGTGCCCTGTACCCTGATGTGCTGGGCTTTGTACCCTGATGTGCTGGGCTCTGTACCCTGATGTGCTCTGTGCACTCATGTGTGCTGTGCCCTGTTGTGCTTTACCCTAATGATGAGTGGTCAGTGTGTAGTGTAGTGGTCAGTGTGCAGTGTAGTGGTCAGGGTTAATAATGTGTTCGCTGACACCAGTACTGTTTTTGAAGTTTGAAAGTTTGCATGCGGCACCCCATGGGATATGGAAACTTGTCTTGTGGCCCTCAGGTAATTTGAGTTTGAGACCCCTGGTCTAAAGACATAGATAGAGCCTGCAGTGCTGGAACAAAAGGGACGTTTGGACACAAGGACACCGGAGAGGCGAGTATAATGGTTTGTCTCCTTCAGGAATTTGATTTCTTTAGTGCCCTCAAGGTTTCTTTAACCACTTCAGATCCGGAAGGTTTTACCCCCATCCTTACCAGACCATTATTTGCGATACCGCACTGCATTGCTTTAACTGACAATTGCATAGCTGTGCGACGCTGTACCCAAATAAAACACATCCAATAAAAAAGAAAAATAAAATCCAATTTCTTCATCAATTTTGGCCAATATGTATTCCCCTACATATTTTTGGTTAAAAAAATCCCAATAAGCATAAATTGATTGGCTTGCATAAAAGTTATAGTGTCTACAAACTACGGGGTATGATTTATGGACTTTTTTTTTCAATGTTTTTACCGGTAATGGTGGCGATCAGCGATTTTTAGACAAATCTGACACTAAATTCGTTTTTGGGGACCAGTGACACCAATAAAGTGATCCAAAAAAAAAAAGGCACTGCCACTGTATAAATGACACTGGCAGGAAAGAGGTTAACACCAGGAAAGGGTTAAGTGTGCTCCTAGGGAGTGCTTTCGAACTGTGGGGGTGAATGCCGTGACTGGAGGAAAAACAGAGAAAACATTCCTCTATTCGCCTCAGAGCCGAATAGAGGAATCATGTACAGGTACGGAGTTCTGCCAAAAAAAAGCCAGCAGCTACAAATACTGCAACTGCCGACTTTTAATATATGGACACTTGGCTGTCCAGGGTGCCCAAGATGTTGGCACCCGAAGCCGATCTCTCCCTCGGCTCTTCGGAAAGGGAATCAGGACGTGAAGCCTCGTGACTTCACTTCCTGGTTCCCTACTGCGCATGCGCGAGTCGCACTGCATGATCTTACTGGTCCCCGTCTTCTGGGACCTGTGCGCCTCTCAGAAGACAGTGTGGGAGACGGAGGAGGGGCCAGACATGGCGCAGATCGCCGCGGATACTGCGGTGATCTATGCCTGGAAGTGGGAGCAAATACCTGGACTACACAGGTATTTCAGGTCTGAGGTTTACAGGCAGTTGCTATTTTTTAATGGATAGCACTAGTGGCTCATTGATTTATTTTACTTTCTGGCCACACTTCAGCTTGCTCAGTGCAATCGTCGGGGTCACTGACCAATAGAGAGGTGCAGAAAAGACAAACAAAACCAAAAAAAAACAATATTTACTCACATCTAACGTTCAGTGCATTACGCTCCTTATGTAAAAGCTCCACCTGCCGGCCCAATGCTTTCTTTTGCCTCTCCAGTTCATCCTGGAGGACCAGTATCTTCAGACGTAAACACTCGCTCTCTTTTTTCTAAGGGGAGATCAAAGCGCTTAGCCTTAGAAGATGGAGACAGTGGACAGATGACTTGAATACCTTTAATTTTTTTATTTTTGTAGCATCCCTTTGCACATTGAAAACTATGAAAAAGGTCAAGTTTTAAAAATATTGAAAATCGAATTCTGAAAATGACATCAACATAAAAAAAAAAAAAAAGTAAAAGCAACAGTGTACAAATAAAAATGAAGAAACAATAATAGAAAATACATTTAAAGTGCCCCCCCCCCCCCCCCCATGCAAAGGCCACCGCATGCGTCAGCCCCGCACGCAAACAGCGACCGTCCCACACATATGAGTTATCACCGCAAACGTCAGATCATGGGCAGTAATACTAGTACCAAAGCTCCTGTGGTGCTAAAAGTGGTAACCTGTAAAGGTTTTTTAAATCATTGCCTATGGATAGTAAAATTGTCGTTTGTCACCATTGCACGAGTGTGTGCAATTTAAAAGCGTGACATGTTTGGCATCTATTTACTCAGTGTAACTTCATCTTTTACCAAAAAATTTGATTATGTATTTTTTTTGCATTAAAACTCAATACAGGAAAAAATTGCAAAACCCGCTGATTTGCCAATTTTCTAGGGCCCCTGCTTATAAATAAAAAATAATAATATCCATCTATATCTTATATATCTATATATCTATCTACACACATACATATACACACACACTTTATCGATAGATATATCTATAGATTGATGGATACATTTTAGAGCTGCACGATTCTGGCTAAAATGAGAATAGCGTTTTTTTTTGCTTAGAAGATGGATCACGATTCTCGCAGCGCAACATCTTACACAGTAAAACAAAACAAAAAACAAAAAAAATTGGGCTAAATTTACGGTTTCTTTTTTTTTATTATTCATTGTCTTGTATTTTTTCCCAAAAAATTGCATTTAAAAAAAACCGCTGGGCAAATACAGTGTGACATAAAATATTGCAGCAATTGCCATTTTATTCCCTAGGGTCTCTGCTAAAATATATATAATGTTTGGGGTTACGAGTAATTTTATAGCAAAAAATATTGATTTTAAAGCGGAGGTTCACCCTAAAAAACATCTATGAACCATCCCATACAGCATACTTGCGTCAGCTATAGTATGTTTTTTTTTTTTTCCGCTGTATTTACCGTTTAATCCTTCAGTTTCGCTTCAGACTCCCGTGGGGAGTAGGCGTTCCTATGAAGAGGGGAACAGGATTGACGTCCGGCTATGGCGCGTCACGCGTTCCGAAAATAGCCGGAGTAGGACTCGGCTCTTCACGGTGCTATACGGCGCCTGCGCACAGACTAGGAGCTGACTGCGCAGGCGCCGTATATATCCGAGTCCTATTTCGGCTATTTTCCGAACGCGTGATGCGCCATAGCCGGACGTCAATCATGTTCCCCTCTTCATAGGAACGCCTATTTCCCCGCCGGAGTCTGAAACAAAACTGGACGATTAACCGGTAAATACAGCAGCAAAAAACAAAAAACAAACAAACAAACAAACATACTATAGCCGACGCTAGTATGCTGTATGGGATGGTAGATAAAGCAAATTTTTTTTTTAGGGTGAACCCCCACTTTAACTTAAAGCGGAGGTTCACCCTAATTTGTAAGTTAGCGTTAAACACAAGTGCTCAGTGTATCTATTGAAAGTTCGCTCTTCAAAAAATGTTAAATCGATTCCATACCTTTGTTTTCTCCTTTGAACCAGGCACTTCCTGGTTTGGCTCCCGCGGGACTGGGCGTGTCGCTTCGGCTGCGATCGTCGCATTGATTCCTGGGATTACTTAGCAATGTCTCCTGGACGCACAGAGCGACGCTGCCCAGGAGACGATTATTTTGCCCAGCAGAAGAACTCTCGCGTGATGTCGTCACAACAGGGCGTGTCCTTTACAGGACGCCGGCCGTTGTGATGGCAACTGTGTAGTGTTGACGGCGCCGCTCGCCGTCAACACTGCACATGCGCGGGATAGAGCGGTGAATGCTGGGACATCAGCATTCACCGCATCCCGGAAAGAATTTGCTTGTGGGCTTCAGAGTGCCCGCAAGCAAGATGGAAGCGTCCATCCTATATTTTTAAAAATAATCTTTTGCGGCTGAATCAGAATGCTGGCGGCTACAATACTAGGACACTCAAGTACCCTATTATCTAAGGTAAGAGCGCCAGAAGCATCTGAAAAAAAAAAAACGTATTCCCGCGGAACCCCCGCTTTAAGTGTCAGAAAAAGATTTAGACTTTAAGTGGTTAAACTTCCTGCATTTACACACAGAAGTTTGATCTAAGAAGGAAGGATAGTTAAGAATGAAGGTTGGTTACAATGTTTCATGTTAAAAACTTGGCAGACTGCCCAGATTTTTTCTTTACACACACACGGATATTTTCTTTCGACAGCCAAGGGCCCTTTTCACAGGGGCAGATCCTGTGATAACCCATTGCTTACATATCCACTTGCTCGGCGGGGATCGCTCCGTTGATCCCCGCTGAGCTGGCAGATGACAGGGTGGTCCCCGCACACTGTGCAGGGACTGCCCTGTCAGATCTCTGCTCTCCCCTATGGGGGGGAAATCGGATGAACACGGACCGTCTGTCCATGTTCATCTGATCCGCTCTGCAGATGGATGGAAAAATAGGATGTTCCTCCGTCTGCAGAAACAGAGCATAGCGGCGACCGATGAGATCGGATGTCATAGGGATACATGTCCCTTTTTCATCCATAAACAGATGGATGAAAAAACGGACATACTGTCCGCTGGTGTGAATAGGGGCCCAAGTCTCTCCACTTGTTATAAGAAAGAATCAGCAAACTCTGCATTGGAGATTGTCAGGGGGGGGTTGAATCGAGATCACAATTTTTTAATGATTAATTGTGCAGCTCTAGTATATATATATATATATATATATATATATCTCTATCACACACACACACACACACACAATCTATAGTATAAAAAAAAACCTTGTCTTCAAGTGGTCATGAAAATATCAAAATTGAATTCCCTGATGGGTAAAATATCAGTCTGGAGGAGTGAAGACCAGTGGTTCTCAACCTAAGTCCTCAAGTACCCCCAACGGGCCATGTTTTGGGAACTTCCCTTAGATAAAATAGCTCTTATCAATACCATGTACCGTATTTATCGGCGTATAACAACATGAACCCTAACTTTAAGAGGGAAGTTTCAGAAAAAAAACACTTTCCACAGCCCCCTGTGTATAACACGCAGGGCACAGTCTACCCTCTATGTTCAGGGTAAAAAAAAGTGAGTGTTATACGCCAATAAATACAGTAATTGATATTGATTTAAAGCAGCTGTGCAAAGTAAAGGAAAGGAAAATCTGAAAACATGGCCCGTTGGGGGTACTTGAGGACTGAGGTTGAGAACCCCTGGTGTAGACCCCCCTAGGTAACCCCCGCTCATGATGCTGAGCCTCAATAATTGAAAGAACTGAAATGCAATGAAAGAGGCAGTCAGGCTGGGGAGGAAAGTACTAGATGTTGGACATCCTCCATCCAGGAGGCTAGGTGGGATCCATCTGATCTGCTGCAGTCTCTAACATTGTGAGAAAAGCCATTTCAGTACAGGACAGGAGTCTGTACAACTGTGCAAGACTGACAGGAAGGCCGGAGTTCAACGTTATAGTAAAGTTCGCATTCGCTGCCCAGAAGAAATCTCACCAGGTCGTTCCTCGATGAAGAAAGGCGTAATTTCTCTTCAATCTTCGTTCCAATTTTTTGAACGGTCACTTGGGTCTGCTTGATTGCACACTGGGCCCGATGAAGCCTGCAGAAGTAAAACCATAGAAAATATAACAGAGGAAGTGGACACTCTCCAGACTATATTGATTTCATTTTTGTTTTTCTGCTCATATACTTCATGTTTGCTTCATAACTCGTTCAACTATGCCATGTTGGCAGGGCACCCGGATACGCAACACAAAAGCAAAAACCACGTCAAAACATCTTCCAAACACACAATAAAGAGACCTTTGATTTGGTAAAAATTCTCTACAAAAAAGGTAGACGACCTTTAGGCCTGAAATCTGATCCAGAAAGTTCTATAAAAAAAAAAAAGGAGGCAACACAAAATGGATTTTCAGATTTGAAGGAACAGTTTATGACAAAATATTACTTTATCATACAAACTCAATCCTCCAGCCTTTTGGCTAACGGAATCCACACTAGAACATTTAACCAACAAGAAAAAAAGTCACGTACTGAAAGGGCTGTACAAATCCACCCAGAACACCGGAGCCAGGCCGTCCGACCCAAGGGCCAGGAGACTGATAATAGCAAATGCCACAAACATTTTGGAAGCTGCCATTACCAAACCGACTACTTGGCTTCTGGGGTCTGTCCAGTTCCAAATGAAAAAAACATGAATTTTAAAGACCCCAACAATGAACTTCTGTTATTTTCTCCCCTATGATCTGAATAAATAAAATATATATATATATATATATATATATATATATATATATATATATATATATATATATATATATATATATATATATATATATATATATATATATATATATATATATACACACACAGTGTCTTGAAAAAGTATTCATACCAACTGAAAATATTCCACATTTTGTCACATTACAACCAAAAACGTAAATCTATTTTATTGGGATTTTATGTGATAGACCAACACAAAGTGGCACATAATTGTGAAGTGGAAGGATTTTTTATTTTATTTTTTACAAATAAATATGTGAAAAGTGTGGCGTGCGTTTGTATTTAGCCCCCTTTACTCAGATACCCCTTAACTAAAATCTAGTGGAACCAATTGCCTTCAGAAGTCACCTAATTAGTAAATAAAGTCCACCTGTGTGTAATATAATCTCAGTATAAATACAGCTGTTCTGTGAAGCCCTCTGAGGTGGTTTGTTAGAGAACAGCATCACGAAGGCCAAGGAACACCCCAGACAGATCAGGGATAAAGTTGTGGAGAAGTATAAAGCAGGGTTAGGTTATAAAAAAATATCCCAAGCTTTGAGCATCTCACGGAACTCTGTTCAATCCATCATCCGAAAATGGAAAGAGTATGGCACAACTGCAAACCTACCAAGACATGGCCGTCCACCTAAACTGAGAGGCCGGGCAAGGAGAGCATTAATCAGAGAAGCAGCCAAGAGGCCCATGGTAACTGAGGGAGCTGCAGAGATCCACAGCTCAGGTGGGAGAATCTGTCCACAGGACAACTATTAGTCGTGCTCTCCACAAATCTGACCTTTATGGAAGAATAGCAAGAAGAAAGCCATTGTTGAAATAAAGCCATAAGAAGTCCGGTTTGCAGTTTGTGAGAAGCCATGTGGTGGACACAGAAAACAGGTAGAAGAAGGTGCTCTGGTCAGATGAGACCAAAATCTAACTTTTTGGCATAAAAGCAAAACGCTATGTGTGGCGGAAAACTAACACTGCACATCACCCTGAACACGCCATCCCCACTGTGAAACATGGTAGTGGCAGCATCGTGTGGTGGGGATTATTTTCTTCAGCAGGAACAGGGAAGACGGTCAGAGTTGATGGGAAGATGGATGGAGCCAAATACAGGGCAATCTTAGAAGAAAACCTGTTAGAGTCTCCAAAAGACTTGAGCAGAGGTTCACCTTCCAGCAGGACAACAACCCCAAACATACAGCCAGAGCTACAATGGAATGGTTTAGATCAAAGCATATTCATGTGTTAGAATGGCCCAGTCAAAGTCCAGACCTAAATCCAATTGAGAATCTGTGGCAAGACTTGAAAATTGCTGTTCACAGACATTCTCCATCCAATCTGACAGAACTTGAGATATTTTGCAAAGAAGAATGGGCAATAAAATCCCTCTCTAGATGTGCAAAGCTGGTAGAGACACCCCCAAAAAGACTTGCAGCTGTAATTGGAGAGAAAGGGGGTTCTAGAAAGTATTGACTCAGGGGGGCGCCATACAAATGTACCCCCCACACTTTTCACATATTTATTTGTAAAAAAAAAAAAAAAAAGTAACTATCATTTTCCTTCCACTTCATAATTATGTGCCACTTTGTTTTGGTCTATCACATAAAATCCCCCAAAAATACATTTACGTTTTTTGGTGGAACATGACAAAATGTGGAAAGTCAAGGGGTACAAATACTTTTTCAAGGCACTGTATTACTGAAAATGGTTTTCTCACAGGGGAGACCTGCACAGATCATCAGTGCCCACCTCATCAGTGCCACCTCAGTTAAATTTTTTTTTTTTTTGGTTTTTATTAGCAAAAAAAAAAAAAAAACTTGTGGCGATTAAATAGCACCAAAAAGAAAGTTCTGTCGCAATAAATATTTTTTTAAAATAAATTGCGTTTGGGTACAGCATTACATGACCGCGCCATTGTCACTCAAAGTGTGACAGCACTAAAAGCTGAAAATTGGCCTTGGCACGAAGGGGGTGAAAGTGCTCAGTATTTAAGCAGTTCATTACATTCTTTTCTGTATTAAAAAATAAATAAAAATATGATTTAAACAGAAATAGAAGGAACAATGTAAATTAAACAGTGGATGAATTGCAGGGATGATATATTTTTTACATAGTTATTTTTGGTCTGGCTTGGATCAAGGTAACTTTGTCTGAGGTGTGACAATTTAATTCCTGGAATACCTGAGGTGAACTACTATGGTGGGGGGGGGGGGGGTCACACAGCCATTTCCCTCAAGAATGTTCAGACAGGTTTTTTTACTTGCACTCACCTGGGTCACAGACCAGTGGACTCAGTAGAGGAAATAATTGCGCGATGCGCTGTTGGCGAACAATAAGTGACAGGAATCTGGAGTAGCAGATTAACATCAAATTTTGTGTGATGGTTGGCAAAAGTTCAACTAAACTTTAGCTGTTACTAGGTACCGGCAAATGCTATAGCCGCTAGTAATAATTACCACCTTCTTCTGTTGGCGGGGACAGCTTCCTCCGCTGAGAGAACGCAATGGCTCGGCGGGAAGGATTCCCCCATCAACACTGTCTGTCCGTGGTTGCAGGAAAAAAACTTGCTTTGTGTATGGCCTGCTGGGCAGCTGTCGCTTGTTCTGGTGACAGGAATGTTGAATTTTCAAAAGGTTAGATTACGTTTTTTTTTTATTAGGTCCGTCGAACAATGTATGTATTTATTGGCGTATAACACTCACTTTTTTACCCTGAAAATAGAGGATAAACTGTGCCTGCCTGTTATACGCAGGGGGCTGTGGACGTTTTTTTTTTCCTGAAACTTCCCTTTTAACCGCTTAAGGACCGCCTTCTGCACATATACGCTGGCAGAATGGCACAAGCACGTACAGGTACGTCCTCTAAGTGCCCAGCCGCAGGTCGCGGCGCGCTCCCGCGACCCGGTCCGAAGCTCCGTGACCCGATCGCTGCTGGAGTCCCGCGATCGGTCCCCGGAGCTGAAGAATGGGGAGAGCTGTGTGTAAAACACAGCTTCCCCATTCTTCACTGTGGCGCCGTCATCGATCGTGTGTTCCTTTATATAGGGAATCACAATTGATGACGTCACACCTACAGCCACACCCCCCTACAGTTAGAAACACAGATGAGGTCACACAACCCCATCAGCGCCCCCTTGTGGTTAACTCCCAAACTGCAATTGTCATTTTCATAGTAAACAATGCATTTTTAGCTGTGTTGTGTCAAAATTGTTGCTCTATTTTTGTTTATAGTGCAAAAAATAAAACCGCAGAGGTGATCAAATACCACCAAAAGAAAGCTCTATTTGTGGGAAAAAAAAAATTAGTTTGGGAGCCACGTCGCACGACCGCGCAATTGTCAGTTAAAATGACGCAGTGCCGAATCGCAAAAACTGGCCGGGTCCTTTAGCTGCCTAAAAGGTCCGGGTCTTAAGTGGTTAAAGTTAGGGTGCGTGTTATACACTGATAAATACAGTAGATCGATTTACTGTCTCGATCTGCCCTGGTGACAAATAGTAATACAACCTGACAGAGGTTCTAACCTCTCGCCACCCCCCCCCCCCCCCAAAAAAAAAAAAAAAGAAGGCTACACTAAACAATTATGAGCACAAAGATGGAGGTGGAGGGTTTTAGGAGTGCAGGTGATAACTGGTTTATTCATCTTGTATCCCCTTCAAGCTTTACTTGCTACACAGCGCATAATATTACACAGCGGTAGGTCTCCTAACGAGCTGGAATTCCCTTTAAAACCACCCAGACTCTGAAATGATTATGATCCTATTTAACGGTAAAGCGGGTGTGTTCGCATTTCTCAGGAACGCTGTCTAGACAGAAAAGAATGACAATTTCAGGTGTGAAAAGCGACTCGCAATAATAGCAAGCGCAAGCTATGACACCTCGTGTGCTTTCATCAGGACTAAACTAAAAAGGTGTGAAAGGGATTCCGATATGACTGAAAGTGGAAACATTAAACATTTATGCCCACAAAATGATTACAGGGAGCGAATTCGTAAGCGATTTGTACGCGGAACTGAAAAACTGCATATTTGTTAACCAGTAGACGCTTGGAAATTTTTAAAAGCATGAGTTCATCCGTGTTATGATGGCCATACACACTACAATAAACGATTAATTTCTAGGGCTGTGGAAATGATTTAATTCATCGATTAATCTTTAATTTTTTTGATCGATCAAAATTCTTTTGATTGGTACTCACCTCTCCGCCGGCTTCCGGGTCTTCAGGGAGTTCCGTTGGAGATCCAGTAATGTCACGGACACCGGCGGGTCTTGCCGTGTCCATCTAAAGGGCTCCTTTGCTGTGCCTTCATATCTGCATGCCGGCGGGACCTTACTATCTGCCACACGCAAAGGGCTGTTACACTTCCCTCTATCACTTCCCTCTATCAACCTGGGATTCTACAGCCAATCCAATGGGAGTTGTGATCGTTCCCTTCACGGGACATCTACATGCCGACGGACTGATGTTAACCTCTCCTCATCTGGATTCAGCAGTGGTATCGTTGTGCACATTTTTATACCAGTATCATACTTAGCTACATGTTTTTATGACTGCTTTTGGTACCGTTTGGTATTACTCGCACCATTTTTACAGTTTATGTAGCTACATCGATTTTATCTCCAGTGCAATATTTGGTTACCTACTTGAAGACTATAAAAGTTTTAATGCTATTCCCATTGAGCGCTGCCTTTGTGTGTTTTTTGTATCCCGCTATCCATGTTTCCAGTGGTTGGTAGCTGCACTGGGAATCAGCCTGCAAGGAGATCAGCTAAAAGTAGTTGGATCTGTATGTGCGTTATAATTAATCGAAATTAGTCGATTAAAAAAAAACAAAAAACGATTAATCGAACACAAAAATTTTGATCAGTAACAGCCCTATTAATTTCTGATCAATCTAGGATCTATAGCCAACAACCCCTTTTTTTGTTTACAAACATTTTTATTGAAGCATAAGGTCATAGTATAATTATTTACCAGTGGTAAAAAATGAACAAGTGAAAGAGTAATTTACATAATACATTACATACAAGTAAAGATATATCTCATGGGAGAATGTATACAGATTTATACGATCTCCGTGGGGGAGAAAAAAATAGAATAAAAAAAATAATTAGTGGATGTGCTTAAGCAGAATACCTGTAATGGATTTTACATCCGTAGTGAGGCTTCCCACAGAGACCATTTTTTTTGGTGTAGATGCATAGTGTCATATAGCGTGTGGTGTATTCTTTCCGATAATTTGATATTTTCCATGCGGTTAAGAATTTGAGGCCATGGCACATTGTTTGAACGCCAGTTGAAAGCTATGGCCCAGTGGATTGCGCCAAGGAGAGTGTGGGTTAATCTGGAACTTGCAATTGGTATGTCTTGAATGGGAGCAAATAGAAGGCACATTTGAGGAGTTATTGGGATTAGCCAACAACCCCTTTGATCAGTGTACCATACACAGGGAAACAGATTATTATCAAATACGTTCATAACGAACAATCGTAGTTACTGATTGCATCTCTGTTTCCACCATGTAACCTCCAAATCTGATCAATTGAAATACGATTGTATTCACCAACAAAGCATCTCGTTGCTGCAGATAGAGGCAACATGATCAAATCGGAATCTGTCTGTACTGGCAGCTCTGGCTAAAGAGGACAGAAAGCAGTGGAGACTTCATATCCCCAGACCATTGGAAGGGCTTTGCGGGAGCCTTGACAGTTTAGGATCACGGGAGGAAAGTACAGTGGGGACCGGCAGGGTGGGGTCATGAGGGGAGGGGGCAGGGCCGGTGCTACCACAAGGCAAACTAGGGAGCCGCCTAGGGTGCACTGCTGCCTAGGGGTGCCCGGCCACTGGTTTCACTCCGTGTCTGCATGTTCTGCAGGCTGCAGCATGCAACTAACTCAGTCTTAGGCAGCTGGGCGCAATGCAGCACTGGAGCTAGCACTAGAGGAAGCAGAGCCGATGCTTCCTGTATAGTGCCGCCTCCTGTCACATGGGCAGGGCAAAGGGGGTGGAGTCAGGGGTAAAGCCAATGGGGGCGGCAAAATTAGGTTTTGCCTAGGGTGTTAAAAATCCTTGCACCAGCCCTGGGAGGGGAGATGTTAGGTAATCTTTAGGAGGTGCACCGAAATTCGACCGCTAAAACATTGTCCGAAAATGATGTTATCTGCATTTTGACGATCTGAAAAACGCACGTGATTTTGCCACTTTCACACCACTTTACCGTTCTTATGGTGTGTTTTCATAGGTCATGCGACTCAAACTGCATCAAAAACAAACACGGGCTGCACATCATGTTCTGTGTTTGAAATATAAACCAGGAGTTTGCCTAACACATGTTGCCTGTTTTATTATCCCCTGCATATATGTAAATTGGAATGTTTATATTTGATTTTTCTATGTATTTTATATGTAAAACTGAGAAATAAAGTTTATAAAAAAACAAACACGGGATGATTGATGCGATTTCAATGCATTTGAACAGGGAGGTGCATTTTTGGTGTGCTTTTTTTTAAAACCGGCTTATGGCTGGCCACTGCACATGTACTGCAGCAGGGCGGCGCTCTGCGCCAGATCATGTATTTAATAGGTTTTTGATTCATTGAAGTTCATGGAACCAAAAGCCAGAAAAAAAATCCCTGGTCCGTTCCATAAAATGCACAGATGTGAACTACATCCATAGGAAACCATGTTACATGGACTGTAGTGTGTTTCTGCAAAACTGAAAATGCACTTAAAAAAAAAAAAAAAGGCATAGATGTGAACCAGTCCTCAACGCCTTTGATCGCCCTAGATCAGTGATGGCGAACCCTGGCACCCCAGATGTTTTGGAACTACTTTTTCCATGATGCTCAACTACACTACAGAGTGCATGAGCATCATGGTAAATGTAGTTCCAAAACATCTGGGGTGCCAAGGTTCCCCATCACTGCCCTAGAATTTGTTAAACCCTTCCCTGCCAGTGTCATTAGTAGTGACTGATCAGTGCTTAAAATATGCACTGTCACTGTATTGTCCTAGATTGTAAGCTCTAATTAATTGCTTGCCGACTGCCCACCGTCGTTTTACGGCGGCAAGTCAGCTCCCCTGCGCGAGAGCACGTAATATAACGTCGGCTCTCGCGCAGGCCACTAGGGGCGCGCGCACGCCCCCGACTCCCGTGCCCGGCGGGCACGATCGCCGCCGGGCACACGCGATTGCTCGTTACAGAGTGGGGACCGGGAGCTGTGTGTGTAAACACACAGCTCCCGGTCCTGTTAGGGGGAGAAATGCTCCCCCCCCTTCAGTTAGAACACATCCAGGGAACATACTTAACCCCTTCCTCGCCCCCTAGTGTTAACCCCTTCCCTGCCAGTGGCATTTTTACAGTAATCAATGCATTTTTATAGCACTGATCGCTAAAAAAATGCCAATGGTCCAAAAAATGTGTCAAAAGTGTCCGCAATAATGTTTTATCCTCATTTTATACCGGATACACCCGAGGGAAACCTCAGACTGGTGAAGCCAGTGAGGAGGGTGAGAGGGAGGGAGTATCAGCATCACGCCAGGCCGATATACTGATGTCCTTGATAGGGCAGTGGTCATCAACCCTGTTGTCCTCAGGGCCCACTAACAGGCCAGTTTTTATGTATCATTTTGGGGAGATGCAGACTAGAATACTCCAATCACTGAGCAGCAAATGATATCACCTGTGATGTATTTCAGTTATCCTGCAAACCTGGCCTGTTACACCCTGTACACACGATCTGGCTTTTGCCCGACCAAACTCTGATGGAATTCCATTGAAGGAAAAGATAACATGTTCTCTATGTAAACTCCGATGGAATTCCTCGGAATAACCGATGGAAAAACTCAGATGGGCATACACACGGACGGAATTTCCGAAGGAAAAAGTCAGTCGCACTTTTTCCATCGGAAATTCCGATCGTATGTACGAGACTTTTTTTTTTGTATATAGCATAAAAATAAAAAACTGCAGAGGTGATCAAATACCACCAAAAGAAAGCTCTATTTGTGGGGAAAAAAAGGACGTAAAGTTTGTTTGGGTACAGCATCGCACGACCGCGCAATTGTCAGTTAAAGAGACAAAGTGCCGTATTGCAAAAAAATGGCCTGGTCATGAAGTGGATAAATCCTTCCGGGGGTTAAAGTGGTTAAGTCTTACCTTGGGGAGATGCAGACAAGAATACTGCAATCGCCGAGCAGCAAATGATATCACCTGTGATGTATTTCACTTATCTTGCAAACCTGGCCTGTTGAGCCTCATACACACGATCGGATTTTCCACGGACAAAGCGTAGGACTTTTGTCCAAAGGGCGTTGGCCAGGAACTTGTATTCCATACAAAAACGGCAAATAATGGTCAGCCAACAAACATGAAACAATGTGGTTTTTCAGCTCTTTAGCGCCACCCTTTGGGCAACTTCTGCTAATGTTGTTTTATGGTGAGCATTGCTTCTGAGCATGCGTGTTTGTACTTTGGAGTTTTGTCCAACAGGACTTGTGTACACAAGAGTGGAAAATCTGACAACACACATTTGTTGGCAGACAATATCAAAGCATGCTATCCCACATTTGTCTGCGGAAAATCCGACAAATATTGTCCGATGGAGCATACAAACGATCAGATTTTGAGACAACAGCCTGTCATCACACAATTCCTGTCGGATAATCCGATCGCGTGTACCAGGCTAACTTGGTTCCGGAGGACAGGAGTTGAGAACCACTGCTCTAAGACCCCTTTCACACTGAAGCGTTTTTACAGTGTTTTAGCGTTAAAAATAGCGCTATTAGAAATGCTCCTAAAAACGCTCTCCATGCATCTCAATGGACCCTTTCACACTGAGTCCTGCAAGCAGCATCTTCGGAGCAGCTTTTGGGTGCTGAAAACAAGCTTCAAAAACGCCCCGTCTCCATTAAAATAAATTAAAAAAGGGCTGTGAAAACGCCTTACCCTTTCACACTGAGGCACTGCAAAAACACCCTAAAACGTTAGGATGTTAGCGGGGCTTTACCACTGGACAAGGAAACCACACTGGCATGCAAGTTGAGTGGGGGACCCCCTGCCCCCTCGTGTGTACTACTTCCTAATATACAGCGGTCTCTGCTAAGGCTGCATTCACACCTGAGCGTTTTGTCGTCTGAAGCGCGACGCTCAAAAACGCTAGAGGGGAAAAAATACATTATTCCCTATGGAGATGGTTCACATCTCCACGCCAATACGCCTGACGCCGAACGACTGAAGCGCAAAAATTTCCGGACCCTTTTTTGTCGCGCGTATCGGGCGGTTTGGGCGTTTTTGAGCGTTTCCATTTCCCATAGAAAGTAATGGAAACGCTTGATTCAAGCGACCTGCGCGACAACGAGCGTTTGCTACGGGTGTTTCGTCGCTTTAATCAATAGAACTTTTCACCCAGGCAGAAGATAAAAAAAATCTACCAACATAGCAACAAGTGATGAAAAGATGATAATTTTTCCTATTGGCTAAAATAAAAAACGTCGAAGTACAAAAACGTCGGACGACGTTGTATGCAAACGCGCAAATATGCATGAATACGCGCGACAAAACGCCGGAAAAAAACGCCCGAAAAACAACCGAACGGCCTACGCTCAGGTGTGAATGCAGCCTTACTGTCAGACATTGTGTAATACTGTTAGGGAGGCATTCTGGGGACCTTTTCAGGCTGATAAAGTTGAAGGTCAGCGCAATGTGTCCCAATCTTCAAAACTAAAGCGGACGTTTTATTGGCGACGAGCTGGAGATCTATTTCATAACTTGGTTGCTCTCACGTTTTCGGAGTTACACCCTAGTTTGCAGCTAGGCTGCGATTACATTTCACCTCAGTTACGCCGTTTGTTTTAGCCATTACTATGTAAGAAATCTATTATACAATTATCCTGCATTTCTGATATCAGCAAAGTGCGCAGATCAGATTCCGCAGATTACTTTTGTTTTCGTTTTTTTTTTAGTTGAATCCGTCTTTGCCAATCCAGACCTCCACCGGCGTATAAACTTGCTTCACGTTCACTTGCCGGCTGCTCCATCCATCCAAGGGAGTGAAAGCAAAGCCCTGTGTTGCCTACAAACTGATGAACTCACAGCTCACCCAGGGATATGGACTCAAATGTGAGGAGCGCAGCAATTAGCGCCTATCTACCCTTCTAGATTGCAAGCTCTAACGAGCAGGGCCCTCTGATCCCTCCTGTATTGTGACTGTACTGTCTTCCCCGATGTTGTAAAGCTCTGCGCAAACTGTTGGCGCTATATAAATCCTGTATAATAATAATAAATAATAATAATAATCTTTTTTTTTTTTTTTTAAGGCTCTGGGTGCTGAATGGAGCAGAATGGGATCATTAACCACTTCCCATCCCGCCTATTGACTTATGACGTCCACAAGGTGGCTCTGCCATGCTGGGTGGACGCCATATGCGCGTGCC